>NC_029787.2:33766358-33766829 GCF_000816755.2 Arachis ipaensis | reverse complement strand
TAAGTCTTTTTTTTTTTTTTTTCTTCCTTCTCTTTCAAATAAAGCAGAGATTTGAGCTTTCCAAGTGTTTTTTCCCATGCAAAAATATTGGATATGCATGCACCATAACTTCAAAGCGACTTTTTATCTCATTATTACCTATGTAACTAAGCAACAATTCTACGGCTTGGCCTCGTTGCTATAACCCAAAGCCCAAAGCAACATGCCCTTTATTTTCATCTTTGAGAAAGCAAAAACGAAATGGCTCCACTTTTGATATCATTGCTACTGCTTTAGGGAAGAAATAAACAAACTAATACATGCACCAATTAAAGTTCTCATAAATATCACTCGTGTCCCCACACCTAAACCTACACGCACTATAGTACTTCTGGTTCTGACACAATCAGATGTAGTAATGCATTCTAATCTGGCTTCCTTATCCAAATGGATACTCTTTTCTAAGTTTGCTAAGAATGCGCTTATAAAGCT
>NC_029787.2:33761886-33766307 GCF_000816755.2 Arachis ipaensis | reverse complement strand
AGTAAAAGCTTGTGACTTTAAAAACTCAAGATTCTATATGTCTAGCTATAAACACAATTAAACTCAAAAGCTTATCAATAATTGCTGATAATGGAATTGTCAATATATATATCAATTTATGTATCTGATTTGAAACCAATGGTACGCCTCTATACGTACTACATCTATACGTTCGTTTATTTTCCAATCAATTGGCAGTGATTTTGGTTTACTTTCGGCCATATATTTTAATTTAAAGTCCAATTAAAGAACCAACTAATTATGAGTTAATATCATTTTTTTTTAATTTTACGTTTAACTCACATTAACATCTAAATAAACATTTGATACCACATGTAACAAATAAAATATAAAAAATCCACTAAAAAAATCCAAAAGTAGAATAGAATATCCAAAACTTTTCTCCGATACGATTTCCAACTTAATTCAGTTTCTTCCATTGTTTTCTTATTTTTCAGTTTTTTTTTTTTTTTTGCCATCTTTGTTCTTTACCTTCTTTAACTTTTCTTTTTCAGTGTGAAAACACGTTTTTTATGGTCACGAAGCTTGGAAATAGACGTTGATGGTGACGGAAGTTAGATGGGTTGACTTAAACAAACATAATATTTAGTATTGTTGCTGTTAAAATCAATAGTGGTTTTATTATAAGGCATAAGCCATGAAAAACAAATGACTGAATGAGTAATATTTGTTTGGAATTGAAATCAGGTACGTGTAGGTAAAAGAAAAGATGAGTAGAAAGAAATCATTTAAAAAAAAAGAAAAAGTTAATTCAAATTGATTATAAAAAAAATATTTTTAATCTCTTTTATTTTTGTTTTTAATATATTATAAATATAATTATGTTATTTTTTTCTACACCAACTAGTTTTAATTTTTTATGATTATTTTCTTTCAAAAAATAAGGCATGAGTAATAAGTCTTACAATGCAAGATATTATTTTCTGTTTTTGGAACATTACATTATTGTAATATAAAATTAATAACGAAAAGGAATACAGACTGTGATGTTTGTTTCAAATCAAGACTTAAATGTGTGGAACAATACAACAATACTATACTTGCTAGTTGGAGCGCCAAAATAGAATTGTAACATGTAAGTTATTCTTGAGTTCGGTAATACGATAGGTTAAGTGCTTCTCTGTCTTTCTACCTATTTTATCTGTATAAAAATTAATACACAAATTCTACCACAACTAATNGCGTACAAATGATATTCTGATTAAGTTATTATTAAGGGACACTAAAGCGAGAAAAGTATTAGGTATTTACAGTTGTCTGATTGACTCTTGAGGAGTGGTTCTCTTTAGTCAACATCGCACACCATCTTTCTACTATTTCCCCTCGAAATATTTGGTTTCTGTATTCATACATTCAATACAAGCTCCACCACCGATATTACAATCTTTATTATTACTTTTGAATTTTCATTACTAATATCGTTTTCGTGACAAGATGTCGGTAATAATATCGTTTGATGATCAATTATTATAGTGTATTTAATTCGATCGGCATATTATTTCATTACCCGTTATTAATGGCCGAACTTGACTCAACCTTACTGGTATATACCTGTTTTCAACCATTACTATAGTAGTATTGTACTTCTATGGCTGGTTGAGATTAATTAGAAGTTTTGCGAAATGAAGAATGAACCATATATAATAATTACTACCATAGTGGAACACTGTACCCGTTGTGCAGAAAGACATGAGTATGAATGAAAGAAAACGCACATAAAGGGAAGTCATTAATAAAGCAAAATTTTACAACTCACCAACCTTGGAAAGCTGGTCATTTATTTTCTTACAAACATACAACCACTACGAACATAACGCTCTTGCTTTTATATCTCCCACTTTATTTTGAAAAAGTCATAGTAGTAGGTGGCATCCTTTTCCTTTATTGGGAATGGAGAGTAAAATTCTTAACCACATCAGCAAGACAGGCACAAACACTATACATGTAGACCTGCTTCTTCTTTTTTTTCATTTATATTTTTCGATCTTTTGCCTTTATTTCATCAACCAACTTAACAATTAAACTCCAATGATATGTGATAATACAGGTATGAAAAGATAATAAACAGTCCAAAAACACCAAATCAGGGTGTAGTGAACCGAAACAAGATTATTATCAAAAGCATAGAATAAGAAATTAATTAAGCATCATCATGCAGAATTGCAGCACCTTCCCAAGAACCTGGCCTTGATCCATTATCCGATCCAGAGAGAAAAAGAAACTGCTAGAGATGGACCACCAAATTAATTAAATTAAACGTCAAAACAATACCAAAATTCATCACGCGATTGTAGTCATCAGCATCCGGTTGTGCCAGTAATGATGAGTATGATGCCACGTGCTAATGATCAATTTGACCAAGTAATTACTTTGACGATGATGATCGACATTTATAGCAGCTAAAAATAGGTGGAAGGAAGGTAGGTGCCGATGCTTGTGACTTATATACGCTGAGATTTACATGACAAATTATTAAAGGTAGAAAGAAGGTGAAGTAGTGGTGTTTTCATTGTTCATCTTACTATCTGTCTCAAGTAGAGTAGTAGTTATGGTAATTAGGAGACTCAAGAGCGAGTTTTTTCTGCATGTTGAGTTCCTTGTAAAACCTCCTGATGAATTCCTCGGCAGCCATGTCAACTTGGCCGTTATCACCTTCTTCGTCCTTGAGAGGGAAGGGTGAATCGGTAACCCTCAACTGTTTCCCAATAGGGCTCTTACCGAACCCTGACAATGTGACGAGAGGCGAAGCGTCAACCTTGTTTTGATCAGTGTTATTCAACATGTCAAGGACTTTCTGAACGGCGGTGAGGGTTGAAACGTCGTCGTATTTGGAGTGGTGTTTGGTGCGTTTGATGGTGGAGCGTAAACGGTTGACTTTGACGGCGGGGCTGTTGCTGCAGCTGAACTCGTAATCGGTGGTGAGAAGCCTTACCGGCGAGTTTGCCTCGTTTCAGAATGGAATGGAACTCCATGACCAGTTTGCTCTTCGCTATTCCCTTTCTCAACATGAAGAATAATACTCTTACTATGTTCCATACCTTGTTTGCCACCACCGCTTGGCTTCCCTCTATTTCCATTGCCTATTCTTTTTTTTTCATCTTTCTTTGTGTGTGTGTGTTAGAGAGAGAGAGAGAAAAAAGGGACTGGGTTAGGTTGGAATGTATGAGTGTTTTGGTCTACGATGGCATCAAAGGGCTTCCTAGCTATTTAAAGGGGTACCTGTACCATGCAATTGAATTTTACTTTTTTACTAATCATTAACTTTTTAGCTATTTGATTAATCAATTGTCTAAGGCGTAACTATTCCCATGGATGTTGACCAAATTGTATCCAACTAACTAGCTACTAGCTGAGAATTACTATAAACAAAACCAAAACCAAAACCAAATTAATTGGAGTATAATGTTCATGGTGCATTACATGGAAATTGGGGTTGGAGTTTACTGGGACGTCTCTTTGATAGGAACTGATATATTCATGTACCAAAATATAAGCTCATGCCCCATTTTTCATGGCATCCTTCAATAATTGGATGGGCCGCTCCCTAGTAGTCTAGTGTAATTAGAATTTGCCGTGGAGACTAGCTTATTCAATAATATAATTAATGCATCTCAACCGCGTAATCTCATCTTTGCCCTTCATTTTCTTTTGATAACAATAATACATAAACATATCTATAATATCTACTTCCAGTCCACGTGGTAAACATCCTACGTCAACACGTTGAACATTAAAATTACACACATTTTTGTCCCGTTGGAATTAATTTAAATAATCTTATTATTTTTTGCTATATAAGTTATTTTTACGCGGAATAAATGTTATGATTTTATATCTTAGCTTCAAAAATTGACTTGGATTATAATTAAAAAGAGGTACACAAACATATACAGAGTATGAAAGGAGGTAACTAGTCGTTGCAAATTAAACTAAAAGGAGAAGAAGCTAAGCAATGGCCATGGATAACACATATAGATTTATACACATGATTAAAGATAACTCCCCAATTAAAACCAGGTTCATCGATCACCACTCGAAAGACATGATCCACAGTCACCTTCCGATCCCTTTCAATACAATCATAAGAGAAACATGGTGCCTATCTTCTACCGCATTCATTATTTCAATGTATAACGACTGCTACTGCTCTATATATACGACCAGCAGTCCCTCATCGGACTTTTTTTCTTTATATTTATATTTATTTTAATTAAAATGATAATAATGTAGACACTCAGGGTCATATATACCCTTGTTGAGAGGCAGCAAGAGGAATATCATTCTTGTGGAAACTAAACCAATACACAAGAATGGAGGGGGTGTGTGTACTTATGTAGACGAAGTCATTAATTAATTAAGAGTAATGCTATGTAGTTAATATTAAATATTATTATTTTTAG
>NC_029787.2:33758264-33761846 GCF_000816755.2 Arachis ipaensis | reverse complement strand
CCTAAGAATTTTTCATTAATTAATGAATCCTTTAAATATACTTGTGTGGCTAACTGATGAGTTGACATCCGTATCAGTCTTTTATATGACCATACCAAACCAATTGACACACCTCTACATATAATACTCCTAATCAATGGTTAGAATCTACTTAAATTTCTCGACTAAAATTGAAGTATTTCTCCTTGAGGTTTGATAAAATTGTTCTCCGCACCAAAATTTTGACATGACTATAGGCTATAGGAGTTTCTACTATTTTGGGGATATATATATATATATGTGTGTGTGTGTGTGTGTGTGTTTCTTGATAACTACTGATTAAATTAGAATCCTTTTTTTTCTCTCACAATCTCACTGTCAACATAAACCAAGTTGAAGTGGATAATTAATACTTTAATATTATTTGAAATGTTTTGGAAATTTCAGGAACTTGAATCTAATTCACTAATTAAAGTTAACTTATTATAATTGACTTTTGGAAGATAATTTTTTAAATATTATTGTAGTTGTATTTATACTTTTTGAAAAGTATAAACACTTTTTAAAATAAAGTATACCAAAATTTGACATTTGTAAATCCTCCCGATCCTCCTTATGAGACTTAATTTGTCCTTCTTTTGAAATAATTAAACTCGATCAAATCCATCATGGTGGTAATGCTATATATAGTCGTAATCTTAAGGTTAATAATTGCAATTTTCTTTCCGTAAAGGATGGCAAATGAAATTCCTTAGCTGCCTTAACAAAGTCCCGAAATTAAATTCTTTTTCACAAGTTTTTTCTTTTCCCTTTTTTTCTTTGCACAGTGTTTAGGCCATGGTCATCCTTAGCTGCTTTTTGGGGTGCAAGTGAAGTTTAGCTTAGCTTGTGTGCACAGAAACGGAAAGTGAAAAATATATATAAAGTTTAACAAAGAATAAATTAAATTCCATATGACTTTACTTAGCCTCATCCTCTTCCTTCTAGAATGTGTTGAAATTATTTTATATACTAGAGTTTCCAAGAGATCTCGTTCTAATAATTTAATGTGAATAGGCTGAAAAAGCTAGCTAGCCAAAGTAAATTAAAGTTCAATTGGAAGCTCTCGGTCCACTTTTTCAGTTCTTTATATAGAATTTAATCCATTATTCAAATTAAGCACTTCAAAGTATATTGGATGTACTTTACTATTAATTTCCTGAAATCCTGGTGGATGCCTTAGCTTAGTTATGTTGCATTTGTTTTCTTAAGCACTCTATAGTCTATACATAGAAGCCCAATCAAGATATATATTAATACTTGTGATAGGCAACAAATTTGAGACAAATGATCATGTTAGAAAGAATTAATAATAGAATATAATATGCGAATGAAACACATCATAATAGAGAAATAATAATTAGTTAGTCTTTTTAGTCAAATTATCTTAATATTTTGTGACAAAATTTATTTAAAGTTCGAGATTACTTAAAATTTAAGTTTATTTAAGGATCAAAACTGTTTGAATATAAATTTGTTTGAAATCTAAGATTATACTAATTAGTTAAGAATTTTTTTTATAAATAAAATTTATTTTACTAATTTAGGAGATTTTCTATTCATTTACACACTTATTTAAAAAATTTAGTCACACTGACATATAAAAATATGAGTCATAAATCAATATAAGAATCGGAAGATTCTATTTTTTTTTAAGTCATTTCAATTTTATCTTTTTTTTTCTGTAATTTAAATTCGATTATTTTCGCTCAAACACTTGTCAATTTATTATACATTATAATCTATATTTTGTAATTTTGCAATTCTTTATTTTTTATCCATGATCTTTTTTATTTTTTGCTTTCTTTGATGATTATGTTTTATACTTCTATTCGATACAATCTGTAAATTTTAAGAGCAACACCACAAAAAAGAGTTATATCTACTCCTCGAATTGAAATCATTGATATAAGCTTGGTTGATACCTCCTATCAAAGTCAAAAAACCAAAATCTAAGTAAAACAAATTGGCACGTCTAGTGAAACCTTGAGTAAGATTGGATGCCTAAAATGGTTATTGTGTAGGTATTTGTAAAGTGGTAAAGTTATACTCTATAGTGGTTCATACACATCTATTTCTAAGTAATCTCAATCGTCCTCTTTAACAAAAGGGTCAGACCACGACTTTGAAGAGATAATACTATCTCTAAAGCCAAAAGTCAATGAACTGATACAAGTGCCTGGGACTTCTATTAGAAGCCTGATTAGACATATAAACAACACAAATGTGGCTTTAGTGGCTTCTCCTGATATTAATTCTAACTACTTAGCCTATGCATAGGTTACCTCAATATTTAATGGCCGATCCTCCCTATTTAGGTTTGATGATATCGGGATCCATGATATCACAACTATCTCAACAAGGTATTTTGTCAACACCGATACAATCATATATAGGGGAGTATCAACTCAGATTGATTTGTCGACTTAGCAATTGACACAAATGGAGGTATCTTGTTTAACTCCAGTTGTGCCTTCAACACCTAAGATAATGCATAAGGGACTAGTATTCTTAAAAAGGTCGAGAAAAATACCAATGTTGAGGACAACTCTTCCTAACATTATAGATTTTTTTAGCATTTTTTAGATAATAAATAACAAAAAAGTCATCACGATTTAGTCAATATGTTGACTCAATAAATGAAAACTGTCTTAAACCCTTTGATACAAAATAATATTCTAAGTTTGAACAATTAGCAGTGACACAAATGAATGAATTGACTAGGACAATATACGATAATTATAAGATGCCAAATTTACTGGGAGGTCACTAACCTTACTTGGAAGGTCATTAGTCATCTGTAATAGTTAACAAGGGGTAAAACCTTGATGATGTATTGAATAGTGTTCGACAAAATCAATTTGACCAATATAACATTGCCCAAATTGATAAGCAGAATATTATACAAGCTATATATCAAACATATGTTAAATAAGACAGGTTTTAACATAAAGTTAATTCACCAATTATATTCTATATCTCATTTTTCTAACCGAGCAATTGGCAGACAAAGGCTGATAGATTGAAATACTTCAAAAAGAAAATGAGCAAGAAGATGAGAATTTTTTTGAAGAAGAAATGATAGCTTTTGTTAGTTGTGATATATTCCGACTTGAAGGTAAAAAATGATGTATTAAGACAGTAGATTTGAAGGTTGGCACAAAACCTTTCGAGTTAACCTTAAACTTTGCTAAATTTGGGGGATTTGTTTTTGTTGTCAATATAATGGTGAGACAAGAAATTAAGTTTGACACTAGCATGCTTAAAGTAATACTTATATACCCTAAAGGTTGGTGAAGTTTTGTTGAACTTTTTGATTCGACAAAAAAAAATCGAAAATGAATATGACTATATGCTTTAGGTGCATTGCAAAAGAGAAAAAGAGTAGTCGACAAAAAGTCAAGGTAAAAGATAGACAAGAAATTACTAGCATGCTTAA
Source organism: Arachis ipaensis (assembly GCF_000816755.2). Lineage (NCBI taxonomy): Eukaryota > Viridiplantae > Streptophyta > Magnoliopsida > Fabales > Fabaceae > Arachis > Arachis ipaensis. The sequence goes on along the minus strand of NC_029787.2, from coordinate 33,758,389 downwards.
AGTAATACTTATATACCCTAAAGGTTGGTGAAGTTTTGTTGAACTTTTTGATTCGACAAAAAAAAATCGAAAATGAATATGACTATATGCTTTAGGTGCATTGCAAAAGAGAAAAAAGAGAAAAA
>NC_029787.2:33725434-33757072 GCF_000816755.2 Arachis ipaensis | reverse complement strand
AAAAAATATCCTCTTTTTTTTTTTTACTTTTAATTATTAAATAATATATATATATATATAAAGGCATAAAAAAATTTCTTTTATTTTTTACTTTTAACTATTTTAATTTCTAAAAGTATAAACAAATTATAATTTTTATATTCACAAACATTAAAGTCTTTGTAATTATAAATATCTAATAAACATAATTATAAACCAAGTTTTCATCCAAAACATAATAATACATATTGTTCCCAAAGCAAAATAAACATAATCCAAAACATAATTATAAATATTATCTCTAAAACAAAATAAACATAATAAAAAACACTCAATTTTCATCTTCATTCTCTTGTAAGTTGGGTTGGGAGAAGTTGGGTTTCGGTAAAAAATTGTAAAAATACCCCCTTGCTAAAAAATACTAAGCCCGGCGGGAAAGCCCGCCCCGCCCCGCTAAAGCCCGCCAAAGCCCGTGGTTTAAGCAGTGCGGGTTAAGCGGGCTTTTGCTATTTGGCGGTTCCAATTTTCCAGCCCAACCCGCTTTTTTTGGCAGGTTACGCGGGCCGGTCCGGCCGGTTTAGACCCGTTTGCCACCCCTACCTCCAGGACAATTTAGTCCCCATCCAAGCTGGACAAAACGACGTCGTCTTGGATCATGAGGCGAACGATGTCGTTTTGTGGAGGACAAATTCGTCCCCACCATGGAAGGCAGAGTTGCAAAACGACAACGTTTTAAATGGAGAACCTATCTGCCTGATGATAATTCTATAGGGACCTATTTGTTTGATAACCTAATGTTTGGGGACCTATCTGACCTATAATTGGTGATATTACCTTCAAATATATTCATTGCCCGTTTTTGGTTTCATTGAAAACACAGGCTGATGTATCTGGACCTGGTAGCTTGCAAAATTCTAATCCTCCCTCTCATGACATTAAAATTGAAGATTCTCCTTCACATGTCACAAAAAATATCTCAAGCAATTTCAAGGTATGCTAATTTTGAATGACTTAATGCATATGTTGAACGATGGCTTGGAGGAGAGAGTGAAGCAGTTGGAGGATCTGTTGTTGAAAAAGAATGAGGATAGCCAAGTTGTGAAAAAGCATATTTGCTTTGTTTAATGGTATAATAATTGGGGGCATTGGTAGTTGTAGTTGTGTTTTGTATGTATGTAGTGACTGTTTAGGCAAGTTTTAATCTGTGTTGATTACCAAATTGTTAGATTAAAATGTCTCAAATTGTTAGACTAAACCAAACCAACCCAAACAACAAAAAGTCTATTTCCTCCAATGTAACAAAATATGGTATTGGAATCCTTAAAAGCATCATTTCTTCATAGACTGCTTCAATCTCGGTGTTGGAATAAATTTGAACAATCTAGATGTTGTGCCACTGGTTGTAGCTGCCATGGTCTCAGCATTAACACTCTTTTGAGCCTTGAGCCCTGTTTGCTTTGGACGTCTAAAAGGTTGCTGAGACTGGAATTAACAAAATTATTATGAAGATGTTTCATACAGATTTCAACATACGCATTAAGTCATTCAAAATTAACATACTTTGGGATTGCCTGAGACATTTTTTTATAACATGTGAACGAGAATCTTCAATTTGAGTGTCATGAGAGGCAGGATTAGAATTTTGCAAGCTATTAGGTCCAAATACATCAGCTTGTGTTTTTAATGAAACCAAAAAAAGACAATGAATATATTTGAGGGTAATGTCACCAATTATAGGTTAGATAGGTCCCTAAACATTAGGTTATCAGACAAATAGGTCCCCCATTTAAACGTTGCTGTTTCGCAACTCTACCTTCCATGGTGGGGACGAATTTGTCCTCCATGAAACGATGTCGTTCGCCTCATGATCCAATACGACGTCATTTTGTCCAGCTTGGATAGGGACCAAATTGTCCTGGAGGTGACACATCGTAGTTAACCTGACACGTCATTCCGTTGACCTCCATGTAGGACATCTTGGCCGGGTCAAACTGCCATGGGGACGTATCTGGTATATAACTAAAAACGTCAGGGTCAAAATTTTAGTTAAATTTTGTTGGGGACGAATCTGTCCGACCGTGAATTCCTTAGGGACCTATTTGGGGTATTACTCTAAAAATTTTAAGGAGGCTAAACCTGTAACACCCTACTATGCAAAGTTTTATGCTTAAGTTGTAAATCAGAGGTGGTGAGGTATTACGACCTCTAAAAAGAAGATACATATACATATATAATTGAAAGGAAAAAAAATAAACTAGGAGTCTTGAAGAAGAGATAACCAAAAGTAAACAGAAAATGCATCACACTCAATCTAGGGAACCGTGGAAGGTATAGATAATCGCAAACGGATAGGATAAGGTACATGTAATATTAGAATTTCAAAAGATACATATAAAGAGCTCCAGACCCGACCTGCGAAGTAAAGGCTGACTAGAGTATATATATACATATATACAACCAAAAATATATCCTAAAAGACAAGATACAAAGTCTATTTCTCCAAGTCAACCTTTAGGAGGGACATAATATAAGTTTTAATACTACGATAGAGAATATACATTTATATACATAAATAAATACATAATAAGAAACTCCCAAAAGTATATCTTTGCTTGCAACCGAGTCTCTAGCACGCTCTGTGAGGTGCCTCACGTCTTGCATCTGAAAACAACAGAATATGTATGGAATGAGAACTGCAGGTTCTCAGTATAGCAAATGTGCCCACATAGATAATATATAAGGTCCCGAGAAAGCAAGAGGCACTCCTAGAATTTCGACACTTAGATTAAGCTTAAAGTTTATGCTAAACCAGAAATTTCGGTAATCAATCTAAGGGGTTTTAGCTCTAATCTAACTCTTCACCTTCTATATCTTTCAAACCTCCTAACCACCAAGTATAGAACATCCCTCATCACACCTCCGCCACATGAGTGATCTCTCAGATGCAAACACTGGTGCGCGAAATTTGACTTCGCACAACTTCACCGGCAAGTGCACTTGGTCGTCCAAGTAATACCTCAGGTGAGTGAGGATCAATCCCACGAGGATTGTTGGATTGAGCAAGCAATAGTTTTCTTGTAGGACTTAGTTAGACAAATAGAAAAAGAGTTGTTGTTGTTGAATTCACATAAACAAGAAAATAAAGAAAAGCAATTAAAGATCGGTAAAGAGATAATATATGAACGCAGTTAAGGCCTTAGAGATGTTTATCCTTCTGGATTAATCCTTCTTACTCACTATTCCAATAATGAGTGATTCATTCCATGGTAAACCATTAGTGATTAAAACCTAATGTCTTAGCGAGTTAATCTCCCCTGACCTTACTAAAACGCCACAGACAAGGTCAATTCTTTAAGATCAGAGAGTGAAGCTCAGAAATCTATTTTAGCGCTACAAAAATTCAAAACTAACCAGATTATATGTCACATATCTAATTATCCCAGATAATTGCGATTTAGGAGGAGTGCTTTCAAGCTGTAACCCAAGCGAGATAATTCTGTTGAGAATCACAAGTGCTTATGTAGAATAAGGGGTCATACTGTCGATCCACCCCAGATTCATAAGATTAAGAACGAAAACAATACCTTAGATTAGAATCAAACATTAATTGAAATAGAAGAGTAATAGTATTAATCCATAGAAATCAGCAGAGCTCCTAACCTTAACTAGGAGGTTTAGTTACTCATGCTTTACAAAAGTAAAAATAAGATCTGAAAATAATGTTCATCAGTGATTCGATATATATGAATAACCCTAAGTGATCTCCTCTTTAAATAGTTAATACTAACCTTAAAAAATGTTAATTTTAATTTAAAAGTTACAAAGATAAGAGTAGGTAAACTAAGGAGTGCTAAAATCCACTTTGGGCCCGCTTTGGTTATGTGCTTTGGTCAAGCCCGGCATTCAACTTGAGTTTTGGGCGTTGAACACCTATTAGAGGCTGAGCTCGCTGTCTTCTGCTCCCTGGCTGGCATTGAATGCTAGTTCTGGGTGTTCAACTTGGGAGGTTAGTTCTTCTTGGGTGTTAAACGCCAAAAGTGGACGTTTAACGCCAGTTTTAGCAGTCATTCTGGAAGAGAAGTATAGACTATCATATATTGCTAGAAAGCTCTGAAAGTAAGCTTTCTAATGTCGCTAAGACTGCATCAATTGAATCTCTATAGCTCAAAATATACTCATTGGAATGCATGAAGGTTAGGATTGACAACATCTGCTATCCTTTCTTCGTCTCTGAACAAGATTCTGCCAAATTCGCCCAAAAATCACCTAAAATCATAGAAATAACACAAAAACTCAAAGTAGCATCCAAAAGATGAATTTTGCACTAAAACTAGTAAAACTTGATAAAATATAACTAAAAACTCTAAGAAAATGCTATGAAAAAGGGTACAAAATGCTCACGCATCAAACACATACAATACAATCAAGGAAAGCACAATTATGGATAGCAAGTATAGCAGATAGGACAAGTAGCAGTTAATTATAGATAAACAATTAGACAAGCCAAAATAAAGCATACTCAAACAAAACATACAAGTGCATATGATGCATGTCTGCCCTATGGCCGATGATATCATCTGTCGGTTATATAGCCAAACTTGACATGTCTTGGCAGCTAACCTTGGACAGAAACACCACATTGCAGAGTAAATGGGTCTAAGCCACAACCCCCTTGATACTACTCGCTTAACCCAAATTAAGTGGAATAAACCACTACTGTTGCTACTACTCAGGCGGGTGTTTAAGAACTCAACCCAGAGCAAGTGGAATAAATCACTACTGTTGCTACTGCCCAGGCATCATAATCACTGACCTAGAGCAAGTAGGACAAATCACAATCCTTGCTACTGCCTAAGTATCTCAATTACTAACCCGGAGCAAGTGGGACACACCACAATCCTTGCTATTGCTCAACTACCTCATTTAAACTCATTCAAAATTCATATTTAAAATCAGTTCTCATCATTCTTCATTCTCCATTCTCATAGCCAACATCATCCTCAATCATATCTCATTCAATCTCAAATTCATCATTATCATTCACTCTTCATTCAGCTTTACCAATACCTCATTACTTAGTTATTCACTTCACAAATTTTTCCTCAATAATTTTTTAACTTGCTCAACATGTTCACTCTTGTTCCAAAGCTTAAAAACTCGCGAATGGACTCTAAACAGGTGTTAAAGAGGTTTGGTAAGCTAGAGAATATGTTTGAATCTCAAAATACAACTTTTTCCAAAATAGGGTGGTCATGCGTATGCATACCACCCCATGCGTACGCATAGATGTAAATTTTGAAAATCTTGTGTACGTGAGCACCTCCTGCGTACATGGGTTCTCCAAACAGAAGGGGTGGCTCGCGTATGCATAGACACCTCTGCGTACTCATACTTTCAAATCTGGGCATTCTCGTATACACATGTCTCATGCATATGCATGATAGTAAAATTTGACAAATTTGCGTATGCATACAACTCATGCGTACACGAGTGTGTTGAAACAGAAAAAATACTCGCGTATGCATACATGTGTGATGTGTCCACGTATGCATGCCCTGTGTTTTTCAGAAAAGTTGTTAAGTCTGCAGAAATCAATTTTTACATACCAAACTTCAAACGCGCATAACTTTTTCGTTAAAAATCGTTTTTAGTCTATTTTTTGAACGTTATAAACTCACAGACCCAATTTTTAATCAAAACAAGTTTTACAAATTTTGAGTATAGCCTACCGAAGTTGGTCAAAAATCAGCTTTTACCAAAGTTTACAAAAATCTCTAGTTTTTCAAATTCTCAATTCCAAACCAAAACAATCCCAATAGTCCTTAACCAGATTCATACACTTATTCATTCGTACCACCACATTCCAAATTGCCCTACATTATTTTCTTAATCATTCACATCTAATTGTTCAATTCAAATTTATAATTCATCATTTACAAACCCCATCCAACCTTATCACATCAACAATTACCATTGTTTTGAAATCATCAAATCATACTACAACACATACAACTTACTCAGTCTTCATTCACAATTCATATACCATATACACAATCCAAATCAACAACTCATTCAGTTCATTCCTATCTTTGGGCTTTCTAGCCTAAGTTTTCACGTGACATTAAACATTAACTACGAGAAACCAAAACTATACCTTAGCCAATTCCTCCCTAAGCCAAAAACACTTTAAAAACCTATTTTCTCTTAAGCCTCCAAGTCAAACCAGTCACTAATTAAATCCTGATTTCAAGTACTCCAATTCACTGATTCAATCTCCAATTCAATATAAATTCAGTCTAATTCTATGAAATTCACCAAATTAATTACTAAGGTTCACATAATTGGACAAACCACAAGGGTTTAGAATTTTCTTACTTTATCCATTGACGATTGGGGTAAAACCCAACAATTCTTCAACACTAGAGTACCCCTAAACTACCAAAATCACAAAATATCTCAATACTAAAATTCAAATTTGTGAAAATGCAAGAGAGGGAGAATTAAGCACAGAATTCAAATTTTCTTACCACTTTGTTCGGATAGAATTGAAGAGCTTGACGAGAAAAAGTGTGTGGCCATAAGCAACTTATCAATCGGAGCTCCGGATTGAAAGTTATGGGCAAATAAAATTTGGAGACTTTTGGGGATTTAGGTTTGCTTCTTCCCTTCCTATGTTTTGGCGCCAAACTTGGCCATCTAGAGTTTGGCGCCAGCCTGGCAGCTTTGAATTTGAAGCTTTTCTTCTCTTTGAACTTTGTCGAACTTTGTCAAACTTGTTCGAATGCCACTTGTAATAAATCAAATTGCAAAACAACTCAAAGTAGCATTCATGGTGGCTTAAAACACCTAAATCTTAAATTAATTCAACAAATCCGCATGCAAATCACTAAAAAAAGATGAGAATGATACTCACGCATCACAACACCAAACTTGAATTGTTGCTTGTCCTCAAGTAACTGAAACCAATATGAACATGAGATGTGAGTTTGCATGAGAGTTGAGTTTTCAATGTAGCTCCTGTCTATCTTCTGAGTGGGGTTAACAACACTGTGATCATGAATAGTCTCGGCATCTCACGATCCCTTGAAGCTTAGGAGTGTTGATGTCATTCAGAACTAGAATCTGGATTATCTTATGAATTCTCTTGCTTTTTAACTTCGGGTTAATCCTTGAACACAACATGTTCTTGTCTTTTCTTTGGTGCTTTCCACCTTGAGCCTAACCGTGACTCTAAATATTTTGTCTCAAGCTTTGCTTGGCACAGAAATACCACAAGCACTTAACTGGGAAACTCTTTGAGTTCTGATCTTTTCTATTGAACTTTTTCAATCAGTAGTGCTCAGAGCCTTTGACATACTCTTTATTGCACTTGGCTTTGACTCTAAGTGCTCTATTTCAAGAGTTCCTTGACACAGTCATACCACAAGCATATAGCTAGGAAAACAACTCTTTGAGCTTTTGACCATTCTTAACCTTCCTAGCCATTGATGCTCATATCCTTAAGCCTTTTCTTTTATTTTATTTTGCTTCAAGATTAATTTCTTGTTTAAATTAGAGAATTCATAATAATTTTCTAAATTCTTGTCCCTCATATCTCAACATTCTTTGATTAAATTTCAATATGCACTGTTCTTATCATGCATTCAAAGTCACAGGTAAACACCACCACATCTAAATAATTAAGACAACACTTGAATATAAACTCAATTTCTCATGCATTACACCACTTCTTTTTTTTTTCTTTTTGGATTCAATCTCAGATAGTGATACATGACACATTCTTGCATTGAAACATAATTAAACTAAGCTATGAAGACTAGGAATTACTAAGACTCATGAAAATAACATATAAATCAAACAGAAAAAACAAGAAATTAACATAAAAGGAACCGAACCACCTAAGCCATCATGGTGGGTATCTCTCTCTCCAGGATGTGCTCCTCCGTGAAGATGATTCACCTCCCTTTGGTGCCATTGATGATAAAATAAACAGAGAGCTCGCTCTACAATGCCAAACTTAAAAGTTTACTTGTCTCCAAGCAAAGAAAAACTGAAAACAGGAAAGGACATAAAAAGCGCACAGATGAGTAAAAACAAAAAATATTGCAAAAGAAGAAGGGAGTGATATAAGGGTAAGAAAAATTAATTTTTTTTCCAGCGCCAAACTTCATATGCTTAAGTTTGGCGCCAACCCTCTAGCAAGAAACTTTCTTGGAGTGCGTGCCACGACGCCAAATTTCAGATGCCCAAGTTTGGCTCCAACCCTCCAGGAAGAAGCTTTTTTGGAGTGCGTGCCATGGCTCCAAATGCCAAATGGCCAAGTTTGGCGGCAAGGCATACCCGAAAGGTATTCCCTCTATGATGGTCTATACATCATTCTGAAAGCATCTGTTCCTATTTTAAACACTTTGCATGAACCAAAACACATGTAAAACGAAGGAGAACTACAAATAACCATAATAACATAAAAAAAATCAAAATAAATATAAAATTAAAGGATATTAAAGATTGGGTTGCCTCCCAACAAGCACTTCTTTAACATCTCTAGCTTGATGGTTGATTTCTTGTTAAGGTGGAGGTTGATAATAGTGCTTCAACTCTCTCATTTCACTGTAAATTTTCTCCCTGTGTCCCTATAAAGTAGCTCAATATGCTCAAGAGAGAGGATTCTATTTACTGTATAAGGAAATACTGGATTACGAGTCAACACCACCTTCAACCCTGGAGAGAAACCTTCAGTGGAAATCTTTTTGTTTCTCCATCTCTGGGCACTTTCTTCTTGGGAACTTCCTCCTTGATGGATGACGCACACCCAACACCAAACTTAGGTTTGATGTCAGGGGGGATTGTATTGATTCCCACCAAAGGAGGCTTGAACTGCAAACTCTATTTTACATCATCAGGGAGTTCTTAGAGACTTGGATCAATGAACTCAGTCTTCATGCAATTTTCTTCTTCACCTAAGTGATTTATGGGTTTAAAAACCTTGAAGATCAAATGCTCCTCATGCACCCTCAGTATCATTTCACCTTCTTCAACATCAATTAGGGCTCTCCCAGTGGCTAGGAATGGTCTTCCTCGGATTATAGAGGCGTTTTCATCCTGCCCATGTCAAGAATTACAAAATCTGCTGGGAGGAAGAACTTTTTCACTTTGACCAAGATATTCTCCACTATTCCATGTGCATGCTTCAAAGATTTATTTGCCATTTATAGTGCTATACTTGTTGGTTTCTCTTCTTTGATTTGTAGTTTCTTCATCATAGACACGAGCATTAAATTGATGCTTGCACCCAGATCACATAAGGCTTTCTCAAAAGTTTTCTCCCACTGGTACATGAAATTTGAAAGCTCCCTAGATCTGACATTTTTTTTTGGCAAATTACTCTGAATTATAGCACTACTTTTCTTGGTCAAGACCACTGTCTCATCTCCCTTTAAAGTTCTCTTCTTGAAAGTAACTCCTTCATGAATTTAATATAGAGAGACATTTGCTCTAAAACCTCAGCAAAAGAAATATTGATTTGCAACTTTTTGAAGACTTCCAAAAACTTTGAAAACTGCTTGTCCTTGGTCTCTTTTTGAAGCCTTTGAGGATATGGAATTTTGGGTTTATACTCAGGCACTGAAGATTTCACTTTGTATTGCTCGACATCAACTGGAAAAGGATTATCAGGGTGCCTCTCAGGGACGTGCTTCTCCTTGGCTTGTGCCTTCTCCAAAGCTTCTTTTTCAACTGGCTTTTTAGTAACTTTTGCTTCTATACTTGCCACTTATCCACTTATCAAGGTGATAGCCTTACACTCCTCTCTTAGATTTGAAATTCTGTTACTAGTAAAGGTATTGGTGGACCTTTTATTAATTTTAGCAACTTTTGTTGCTAGTTGACCCATCTAAACCTCCAAGTTCCTAATTGAAGCTTTCATTTTCTGTATAAAACTAATAGTATTTTTGGAGAGTTTAGTAATTAAACCTTCCAAGTTATAAGATCTCTGAGAAATGAATGGTAGATTATTTTTGTTGAAATTACTTTGATTGAAATTATTCTGATGACCCTGATTGTTATTGAAATTCTGGTCCCTCTGTGGTTGATTTTTCCATCTAAAATTTGGATGATTCGTCCACCTCGAGTTGTAAGTCCTGGAGAAACGATTATTAGGAATTGCTCACATAATTAAACTGTTCAGAGGGAAATTGACCATAATCAAAAGTCTCACCTTGAAAAAATTCACCACTCATGTCATAGGAGCATCTTAGGTATTAATAGTGGAAACTTGTAGTCCACCCAAGTGTTGATTAATGACATTTATCTATTAGGACATAGTCTTATTCTGGGTGAGAATAGTGTTTAAGGCATCAAGTTCCATGACTCCCTTTCTCATGGCGGTCCTTTCAGAAGAGTATAAATACTGGTTGTTGGCAACCATCTCAATCAACTCTAGAGTCTCTTTAGTGGTTTTCTTCATATGAAGGGATCCTCCTGCATAACTATCCAAAGAGGTCCTAGCGGCCTGAGTATTCCTATCATAGAAAATCTGCAACTGTATATTGTCCGGAAACATGTCGGGAAGGTACTTTTTGAGCATCACCTTGTACCTCTCTCAAGCCTTATAGAGAGATTCATCCTCTTGTTGCTTGAATGTATGAACATCGATCCTTAGCTTGGTCAGTTTCTGAGGTAGAAAGAATTTAGTCAAGAATTTACTAACCACACTATCCCATGTATTCAGGCTCTTCTTGGGTTGTGTATCAAGCCACTGCTTAGCTCGGTCCCATACAGCAAATGAAAAGAGCAACAACCGGTAAATATCAGGGTGGAATCCATTGGTCTTCACTGTATCACAAATTTGCAAGAAATTAGAGATAAACAAGTTTGGGACTTCCTGCAAGAGTCCATGAAACTAACAGTTTTATTGCACCAAAGTAATGAGCTGAGACTTCAACTCTAAATTGTTGGCATTCACAGGGGCACAACAATGCTACTGCCATAGAAAGTGGGATTTGGAGCAGTGTAAGAATCAAGAGTTCTTCTAGGTTGCTCAAGAGCATTGGGAGCATTAGGAATTGCAACATTGTTGTTGTTGTTTGGCTCCATGGTGATTTCTTCAGCTTCCTTCTTAGAATTGTTTCTGAGACTTTCAGCAACTCTAAAAGCTCTAGTGGTGGACGAAATTGTGATTCATTTGTTTATGCATTTTGTAAAATCCATTGCTTTTTTCTTCCCTGGCAATGGCGCCAAAAACTTGGTGCCAATACCATGGTCCACAACTCCGTTCAACTAACCAACAAGTGTACTGGGTCGTCCAAGTAATAAACCTTACGTGAGTAAGGGTCGATCCCACAGAGATTGTTGGTATGAAGCAAGCTATGGTCACCTTGTAAATCTCAGTCAGGCAGATTAAATGGTTTATGATAAGTTCGAAAATAAATAATAAACAGAAAATAAAATAAGATAGAAATACTTATGTAAATCAATAGTGGGAATTTCAGATAGGCGTATGGAGATGCTGTGCTCCTCTTGAAACTCTGCTTCACTACTTACTCATCCAGTCCTTCTTACTCCTTTCTATGGCAAGCTGTATATAGGGCATCACCGTTGTCAATGGCTACATCCCATCCTCTCAGTGAAAATGGTCCTATGCTCTGTCACAGCACGGCTAATCATCTGTCGGTTCTCAATCAGGTTGGAATAGAATCCCTTGATTCTTTTGCGTCTGTCACTAACGCCCAGCCTTCAGGAGTTTGAAGCTCGTCACAGTCATTCAATACCGGAATCCTACTCGGAATACCACAGAAAAGGTTAGACTTTCCAGATTCCCGGAATCCTACTCGGAATACCACAGACAAGGTTAGACTTTCCGGATTCCCATGAATGCCGCCATCTATCTAGCTTATACCACGAAGATTCTGTTTGAGGAATCCAAGAGATATGTGCCCGGCCTAAGGTAGAACGGAAGTGGTTGTCAATCACACGCGTTCATAGGTGAGAATGATGATGAGTGTCACGGATCATCACATTCATCAAGTTGAAGTGCAACGTATATCTTGGAATAAGAATAAGGAGAATTGAATAGAAAATAGTAGTAATTGCATTGAAACTTGAGGTACAGCAGAGCTCCACACCCTTAATCTATGGTGTGCAGAAACTCCACCGTTGAAAATACATAAGTGAAAGGTTCAGGCATGGCCGAATGGCCAGCCCCCTAAAACGTGATCAATAGCCTCCTCAGATGAAGAATAAAACAAAACTGAGACCAAAGATGTAACGTGGTCAAAAGACGACTAATACAATAGTAACTTATCCTATTTATACTAGACTAGCTACTTGGGTTTACATGAGTAAGTAATTGATGCATAAATCCACTTCTGGGGCCCACTTGGTGTGTGCTTGGGGTGAGCTTGATCTATCCACGAGCTGAGGCTTCACTTGGAGTTGAACGCCAAGTTGTAACGTGTTTTGGGCGTTCAACTCCGAGTCGTGACGTGTTTCTGGCGTTTTACTCCAGACAGCAACATGGAATTGGCGTTGAGCGCCAATTTACGTCGTCAATTCCCGAATAAAGTATGAACTATTATATATTGCTGAAAAGCTCTGGATGTCTACTTTCCAACGCCGTTGAGAGCGCGCCATTTGAAGTTCTGTAGCTCCAAAAAATTCATTTCGAGTGTAGAGAGGTCAGATTCCAACAGCATCAGCAGTCCTTTGTCAGCCTCCTTCTCAGAGTTTTGCTCAAGTCCCTCAATTTCAGCTAGAAATTACCTGAAATCACAGAAAAACACACAAACTCGTAGTAAAGTCCAGAAATGTGAATTTAACATAAAAACTAATGAAAACATCCCTAAAAGTAGCTTGAACTTACTAAAAACTACCTAAAAACAATGCCAAAAAGCGTATAAATTATCCGCTCATCACAACACCAAACTTAAATTGTTGCTTGTCCCCAAGTAACTGAAAATCAATTAGGATAAAAAGAAGAGAATATACTATAAATTCCAGAATATCAATGAATATTAATTTAATTAGATGAGCGAGACTTGTAGCTTTTTGCTTCTGAACAGTTTTGGCATCTCACTTTCTCCTTTGAAGTTTAGAATGATTGGCTTCTCTAGGAACTTTGAATTTCGGATAGTTTCATTGACTTTCCTAGTTAAGTATGTTGATTCTTGAACACAGCTACTTATGAGTCTTGGCCGTGGCCCTAAGCACTTTGTTTTCCAGTATTACCACCGGATACATAAATGCCACAGACACATGACTGGGTGAACCTTTTCAGATTGTGACTCAGCTTTGCTAGAGTCCCCAGTTAGAGGTGTCCAGAGCTCTTAAGCACACTCTTTTTGCTTTGGATCACGACTTTAACCACTCAGTCTCAAGCTTTTCACTTGGACCTTCATGACACAAGCACATGGTTAGGGACAGCTTGATTTAGCCGCTTAGGCCTGGATTTTATTTCCTTGGGCCCTCCTATCCATTGATGCTCAAAGCCTTGGATCCTTTTTATCCTTGTCTTTTGGTTTTAAGGGCTATTGGCTTTTTCTATTTGCTTTTTCTTTTTCTTTCTAATTTTTTTTTCGCAAGCTTTTGCTTTTTCACTGCTTTTTCTTGCTTCAAGAATCAATTTTATGATTTTTCAGATTATCAATAACATTTCTCTTTGTTCATCATTATTTCAAGAGCCAACAACCTTAACATTCATAAACAACAAGATAAAAAATATGCACTGTTCAAGCATTCATTCAGAAAACAAAAAGTATTGTCACCACATCAATATAATTAAACTAAATTCAAGGATAATTTCGAAATTCATGTACTTCTTGTTCTTTTGATTTAGGAACATTTTTCATTTAAGAGAGGTGAAGGATTCATTGAATTATTCATAACTTTAAGACATAGTTACTACATACTAATGATCATGAAGTAGAGAACAAAACATAGATAAACATATAGCATAGAAATTCGAAAAACAGAGAAAAATAAGAACAAGGAAGGAGTCCACCTTAGTGGCGTCTTCTTCTTGAAGGATCAATGATGTTCTTAAGCTCTTCTATGTTCCTTCCTTGCCTTTGTTGCTCCTCCCTCATTGCTCTTTGATCTTCTCTAATTTCATGGAGAATGATGGAGTGCTCTTGATGTTCCACCCTTAGTTGCTCCCAATAGTTGTGGAGGAAAATGTATCCCCTGAGGTATCTCAGGAATCTCTTGATTTGCAGCAAATGCTCTTCTACTGAGTTATGGACCCTTGAGATGAATCTCTCCATCTCCCATGATTCGGAGGTGGAAGCTTTTGTCTTCCCTTTTCTCTTCTCTTTCTCTTTTTTTTTTTGAGGTTTCTCTGGCCTTAGGTGCCATTAATGGTAATGTAAAAGCAAAAAAGCTATGCTTTTACCACACCAAACTTAAAATGTTGCTCGCCCTCGAGCAAAAGAAGAAAGAATAGAAGAAGGAGAAGAAGATATGGAGGAGAGGGAGAGATGGTTGTGTTTCGGCCATGTAGGGTGGGTTTGGGTGGGAAGGATGGATGGATGTGAGTGGTGAAGAGGTGATGGGAAAAAGAGATTGAGGTGGAAATATGTTGGGTGGGGATCCTATGGGTCCACAGATCCTGAGATGATCCTATGGGGTCTACAGATCCTGAGGTGTCAAGAATTTACATCCCTGCACCAATTAGGCATGTAAAATGCCTTTGCATAGCTTTCTGGCATTTAAACGCCGAGATGATGTACGTTCTGGGCGTTCAACGCCCAGGTGCAGCATGTTTCTGGCGTTGAACGCCAGTTCTATGCTTGTTACTGGTGTTCAGCGCCAGCTTTCCTCAGGGCACATTCCTGGCGTTCAAACGCCAGGATGTTGCTTGTTTCTGGCGTTCAGCGCCAGATTCATGCTCTGTTCTGGCGTTGAACGCCAGCCAGATGCTCTTTACTGGCGTTGAACGCCAGTAAGTCCTTCCTCCAGGGTGCAAAATTTTTTTTTCTGCTGTTTTTGATTCTGTTTTTATTTTTAATATTTTTTCGTGACTCCACATGATCATGTACCTAATAAAACATAAAAGAAAAATAAAATAAAATAAAAATTAGATAAATAAAAATTGGGTTGCCTCCCAACAAGCGCTCTTTTAATGTCATAGCTTGACAGTGGGCTCTCCTAGAGCCTCACAGGTGATCAGGTCAATGTTGTATAGTCCCAATACCAAACTTAGAGTTTGGTTGTGGCCTTCCAACACCAAACTTAGAGTTTGACTGTGGGGGCTCTTCTTGACTCTGCACTGAGAGAAGCTTTTCATGCTTCCTCTCCATGGTTACAGAGGAAGGTCCTTGAGCTTTAAACACAAGGTAGTCCCCATTCAATTGAAGGACTAATTCTCCTCTGTTAACATCAATCACAGCTTCTGCTGTGGCTAGGAAGGGTCTTCCAAGGATGATGCATTCATCTTCTTCCTTCCTAGTGTCTAAGACTATGAAATCAGCAGGGATGTAAAGGCCTTCAACCTTTACCAACACGTCCTCTACTAATCCATAAGGTTGTCTTACTGACTTGTCTGCCAATTGTAATGAGAATAAGGCAGGCTGTACCTCAATGATCCCTAGTTTCTCCATTAGAGAGAGTGGCATAAGATTTATGCCTGACCCCAGGTCACACAGAGCCTTGTTAAATGTCATGGTGCCTATAGTACAGGGTATTAAGAATTTACCAGGATCTTGTCTCTTTTGAGGTAAAGTTTTCTGAATCCATGTATCTAGTTCACTAATGAGCAAGGGAGGTTTACCTTCCCAAGTCTCATTACCAAACAGCTTGGCATTCAGCTTCATGATAGCTCCTAGATATTGAGCAACTTGCTCTCCAATCACATCTTCATCCTCTTCTGAGAAAGAATAGTCTTCAAAGCTCACGAATGGCAGAAGGAAATTTAGTGGGATCTCTATGGTCTCTATATGAGCCTCAGATCCCTTTAAGTCCTCAATAGGGAACTCCTTGTTTGAGAGACGTCCCAGGAGGTCTTCCTCACTAGGATTTTCGTCCTCCTCCTTCCTTGTGCATTCGGCCATATTGATTACATTAATGGCCTGGCACTCTCCTTTTGGATTCTCTTTTGTATTACTTGGGAAAATACTGGGAGGAGTTTCACTGACTTTCTTACTTAGCTGGCCCACTTGTGCCTCCAAATTTCTAATGGAGGACCTTGTTTCACTCATGAAACTTAAGGTGGCCTTAGACAGATCAGAGACTAGATTAGCTAAATTAGAAGTACTTTACTCAGAATTCTCTGTCTGTTGCTGAGAAGATGATGGAAAAGGCTTGCTATTTCTTAGCCTATTGCGTCCACCATTGTTAAAGCCTTGTTGAGGCTTTTGTTGATCCTTCCATGAGAAATTTGGATGATTTCACCATGATGGGTTATAGGTGTTTCCATAAGGTTCACCCATGTAATTATCCTCTGCCATTGCAGGGTTTTCAGGATCATAAGCTTCTTCAGAAGCTGCCTCTTTAGTACTGCTGGATGCATTTTGCCATCCATTCAGACTTTGAGAGATCATGTTGACTTGCTGAGTCAACACTTTATTCTGAGCCAATATGGCATTCAGAGCATCAATTTCAAGAACTCCCTTCCTCTGAGGCATCCCACTATTCACGGAATTTCTCTCAGAAGTGTACATGAATTGGTTATTTGCAACCATGTCAATAAGTTCTTGAGCTTCTGCAGGCATTTTCTTTAGGTGAATGGATCCACCTGCAGAATGGTCCAATGACATCTTGGAAAATTCAGATAGACCATAATAGAATATATCTAATATGGTCCATTCTAAAAACATGTCAGAAGGACACTTTTTGGTCATCTGCTTGTATCTTTCCCAAGCTTCATAGAGGAATTCACCATCTTTTTGCTTGAAGGTCTGAGCATCCACTCTAAGCTTGCTCAGCTTTTGAGGAGGAAAGAATTTATCCAAGAAGGCCGTGACCAGCTTATCCCAGGAGTCCAGGCTATCTTTAGGTAGTGAGTCCAACCATGTTCTAGCTCTGTCTCTTACAGCAAAAGGGAAAAGCATGAGCCTGTAGACTTCAGGATCTACTCCATTCGTCTTCACAGTCTCACAAATCTGTAAGAACTCAGTTAAAAACTGGTAAGGATCTTCAGATGGAAGTCCATAAAACTTGCAGTTCTGTTGCATTAAAGCAACTAATTGAGGTTTCAGCTCAAAATTGTTGGCCCCAATGGCAGGAATGGAGATGCTTTTTCCATCAAACTTGGACGTTGGCTTAGTGAAGTCACCAAGCATCCTCCTTGCATTATTGTTGTTGGGTTCGGCTGCCATCTCCTTCTCTTGTTCGAAAATTTCAGAAAGGTTGCCTCTGGATTGTTGTAATTTAGCTTCTCTTAGTTTCCTCTTCAGAGTCCTTTCAGGTTCTGGATCAGCTTCAACAAGAGTGCCTTTTTCCTTATTCCTGATCATATGACAGAGAAGAGAAAAAGAAAAAAGAAAGAGGAATCCTCTATGTCACAGTAAAGAGGATCCTTTGTTGTTAGTAGAAGAAAGAAGGGAAGAAGAGTGAAGAAGAATGGTTAAGGATAGAGGTAGTGATTTGAGATGAGGAGAGGTGAAGAGAAGTGTTAGTAAATAAATAAATAAATAGAAGAAGAGAAGAGGGAGAATTCAAAAATAATTTTGAAAAAGAAGTTAGTGATTTTCGAAAATTAAAGATAAGATATAATTAAAATTAAAATTTAAAAGAAATTTTGAAAAAGAGATGAGATATTTTCGAAAATTAGAGAGGGAAAGGTAGTTAGTTGGTTTTGAAAAAGATAAGAAACAAATAAAAAGTCAAATAGTTAGTTGAAAAAGATATTAAAGTCAAATTTGAAAAAGATAAGAAGATAAGAAGTTAGATAAGATATTTTAAAATCAAATTTGAAAAAGATAAAATTTTGAAAAGGATAAGATAAAAAGATAAGATAAATAGATAAGATAAAAAGATAAAATTTTTAAGAAAAAGATATTTTGAAAAAGATTTAATTTTTAAATTTTAAAATTAATTACTAACAATAAATTTAAAAGATAAGATTCTAGAATTTAAAGATTGAACCTTTCTTAACAAGAAAGTAACAAACTTCAAATTTTTGAATCAATCACATTAATTGTTAGTGTAATTTCAAAAATTAGATATAAAGATAAGAAAAAGATTTTGAAAATATTTTGAAATTTTCAAAAAAGAGGAAAAATTGGAAAAGATATGATTTTTGAAAAAGATTTTGAAAAGATAAGATTTTTAAAATTTGAAAATTTGACTTGACTTGTAAGAAACAACTAATTTTGAAAATTTTTGACTAAGTCAACTCAAATTTTCGAAAATTATAAAAAAAATAAGGAAAATATATTTTTTTTATTTTTGAAATTTTAATTATGAGAGAGAAAAACACAATTATGACCCAAAACATGAAAATTTTGGATCAAAACACATGATGCATGCAAGAACACTATGAATGTCAAGATGAACACCAAGAACATTTTGAAGATCATGATGAACATCAAGAACATATTTTTGAAAAATTTTTTATGCAAAGAAAACATGCAAGACAGCAAACTTAGAAATCTTTAATGCATGGACTCTAACAAACGAAAAATGCATATGAAAAACAACAAACAACACAAAACAAGAAAACATCAAGATCAAACAAGAAGACTTACCAAGAACAACTTGAAGATCATGAAGAACACTATGAATGCATGAATTTTCGAAAAATGCAAGAAAAAATTTTTAAAGCATGCAATTGACACCAAACTTAAAAGTTGACTCAAGACTCAAACAAGAAACATAAAATATTTTTTATTTTTATGATTTTATGATTTTTTTTGGATTTTTATTAATTTTTTCGAAAATATTTTTGGAAAAAAAACGAAAAAGAAAAGAAAAATTTTGAAAAAGATTTTTGAAAGGTTTTTGAAAAGAAAATTACCTAATCTGAGCAATAAGATGAACCGTCAGTTGTTCAAACTCAACAATCCCCGGCAACGGCGCCAAAAACTTGGTGGACGAAATTGTGATTCATTTGTTTATGCATTTTGTAAAATCCATTGCTTTTTTCTTCCCTGGCAATGGCGCCAAAAACTTGGTGCCAATACCATGGTCCACAACTCCGTTCAACTAACCAGCAAGTGTACTAGGTCGTCCAAGTATTAAACCTTACGTGAGTAAAGGTCGATCCCACAGAGATTGTTGGTATGAAGCAAGCTATGGTCACCTTGTAAATCTCAGTCAGGTAGATTAAATGGTTTATGATAAGTTCGAAAATAAATAATAAACAGAAAATAAAATAAGATAGAAATACTTATGTAAATCAATAGTGGGAATTTCAGATAGGCGTATGGAGATGCTGTGCTCCTCTTGAAACTCTGCTTCACTACTTACTCATCCAGTCCTTCTTACTCCTTTCCATGGCAAGCTGTATGTAGGGCATCACCATTGTCAATGGCTACATCCCATCCTCTCAGTGAAAATGGTCCTATGCTTTGTCACAGCACGGCTAATCATCTGTCGGTTCTCAATCAGGTTGGAATAGAATCCCTTGATTCTTTTGCGTCTGTCACTAACGCCCAGCCTTCAGGAGTTTGAAGCTCGTCACAGTCATTCAATACTGGAATCCTACTCAGAATACCATAGACAAGGTTAGACTTTCCAGATTCCCGAAATCCTACTCGGAATACCACAGACAAGGTTAGACTCTCCGGATTCCCATGAATGCCGCCATCTATCTAGCTTATACCATGAAGATTCTGTTTGAGGAATCCAAGAGATATGCGCCCGGCCTAAGGTAGAACGGAAGTGGTTGTCAATCACACGCGTTCATAGGTGAGAATGATGATGAGTGTCACGGATCATCACATTCATCAAGTTGAAGTGCAACGTATATCTTGGAATAAGAATAAGGAGAATTGAATAGAAAATAGTAGTAATTGCATTGAAACTTGAGGTACAGTAGAGCTCTACACCCTTAATCTATGGTGTGCAGAAACTCCACCGTTGAAAATACATAAGTGAAAGGTTCAGGCATGGCCGAATGGCCAGCCCCCTAAATCGTGATCAATAGCCTCCTCAGATGAAGAATAAAACAAAACTGAGACCAAAGATGTAACGTGGTCAAAAGACGACTAATACAATAGTAACTTATCCTATTTATACTAGACTAGCTACTTGGGTTTACATGAGTAAGTAATTGATGCATAAATCCACTTTCGGGGCCCACTTGGTGTGTGCTTGGGCTGAGCTTGATTTATCCACGAGCTGAGGCTTCTCTTGGAGTTGAACGCCAAGTTGTAATGTGTTTTGGGCGTTCAACTCCGGGTCGTGACGTGTTTCTGGCGTTTTACTCCAGACAGCAACATGGAATTGGTGTTGAGCGCCAATTTACGTCGTCAATTCCCGAATAAAGTATGGACTATTATATATTGCTGGAAAGCTCTGGATATCTACTTTCCAATGCCATTGAGAGCGCGCCATTTGGAGTTCTGTAGCTCCAGAAAATTTATTTCGAGTGCAGGGAGGTCAGATTCCAACAACATCAGTAGTCCTTTGTCAGCCTCCTTCTCAGAGTTTTGCTCAAGTCCCTCAATTTCAGCCAGAAATTATCTGAAATCACAGAAAAACACACAAACTCATAGTAAAGTCCAGAAATGTGAATTTAACATAAAAACTAATGAAAACATCCCTAAAAGTAGCTTGAACTTACTAAAAACTACCTAAAAACAATGCCAAAAAGCGTATAAATTATCCGCTCATCATCTAGCTTATTGTTGTCCTTTTAATCTCAGGATCAAAATCAAGAAGTGGTTTTTTGTCTCTGTTCTTATTCGTAAACAAACAGAAAATAAAAAAAGTGAGAATTTTTACGTCAGAGTGAAGAAAATTCCTAGTGAGGTAAACTAGGTAGAATAAATAAAACAAAATAAACTAAATAAATAAAAAAATTTTTCAAAAATAATAAAAAAAAGAAATTAAAATAAACCTTTATATTCATCAAATCTAACTACTTAATACATAAATAAACCTTCATATTCATCAAATCAGATTGACCAAATTCAAAACTTCAAATATAATGTACATGCACGAAAAATGCTAAGCATAGGAATTAAAGTTTACATTATGTATTCATCATATAATGTGCACTATTCATCGAATTAAATTAACACACATGGATTTCTCCGCGTGAATAAAAAACTGAAATCATCCCTTACATGTTAAATTACAAATACTAAGAAGCTACTTCATGTCATATTAAATAACAAAAAATAATTTCTCGTGTTCGTTGTGCAGGAAAAAAAATTAGGCTCAACAATAGAAACAAATACATGATTGAAAAATATCTGAATTCACACATCCCTAACAATGTTGTTCACCTTTAACTCAAATGGATATGTTGATATAACTTTGAATATACAAACATCCCCAACTTGTAACTTGTAATAAAAAGAAAAATTCCTCCATCCAAAACTGAACTTAAACTCAGTTTATCTACCAGAACTATTGAAAAACTTGAAGTAGAATCTACTATGAGAGAAAGGGTCGGGACAAATTATAGTCCATACAATTCTAATACCAAAAGGTTTGAGCTCATTTCATAAAACAACATGAATGTACTACACAAACAAAAAAACAATGAATACATTAACTGGTTTATATCTATAGAAAATTGCTTCTAACATCAAACACAAACAATAAATATTTATGCTAATTTTAATTACCAATCTAGTATATTATAATTTACTTATCTTCATAACAATCCTGTGCTCAACATGTACACCATCTCTTAAAAAATTCATGACAAAATAGAGTTAGTTTAAACAGTTAATGATGATTAAAATGATGTATTGGATGGAGTATTTTTTGTTGAAAAAAATAGATAAGGGTTTAGTTGATTATTATTGTATGTAATTTTGATCATTAGATTGGTTGTCATCATTATCTGAATATTTTAAATCAATGCTATGTTGTTGTTCATAGCTGTCTTTGTCGCTTAAATTAGTAAAAACAATGCTATACTACTGGTCGTGCTTAAGGTCGTACCGAAGGTTAAATTTTAATTCTATCTCATAAATATAATCATCATTGAGCAAATCCTTTACATATGCATTAGGTACAGGAACCAACATTATTGCTGGAAACCGTTACCTCCAACTGGTCAAATGAAATATTTATGCCTTCTAAAGATACCAAATTATTATCATCCACTACTTCTGCACATAGAGTAATATCAGAGATGTTTACATTAAAAGATGATTTGGCTGCATCCTAGTTGGTGAAATTCATGAAATAGGATTCCATGCTATGATTAGAGAATCCTAAAGTCTGCATAAAAGACATATCATTATGAATATTGAGAGGAACTTGGTTGCGTAATATTGAGGACATAAAGGATTGAATTTTAGAAGAAGGATGATCTAAGGATATCATCAAATCATCAGGAGCTTGTGTTGGACATGCATGGCCTACATTACTTGAAGGAACATGTGGGTTCCCGTTAATCAATGGAATTGTATGATCAGTTGAGTCCATATTAATGTTTTTTATGAAAAATTTATGGTTATCCAGTAAAGATTTAATGGGGACTATATAGTTAGAAATTAAATACATGTTGTGATCCATTTCTTGATTAATTAGAAATCTGTCCCTACCAACGTACTTGGTATTAAGCCAATCACCATAATCAAGACGATATTTCTCCAATAGCTATTCGTAACCTTCAACTATGATTGTAGTTCGATCTTCTTTCTGTATTCTTATGTCGATGGTACCATCGTAAGCATCTACGAACACTAAAGTATCAGAGATAACATACATGAAGCTTCTATAGAATAATACAAGGAGCTCTCCAACATCCTGAATTTTTAACATGACATAAAAGAAAAAATGAATATGAAATTACGATCATGGTGAAAAAATAAAAATAAATAATAGATGTAAATATATTTATAACCATATCCAAATTGATTTTCAAAAAGAATGAAGAAGCCTGAAAGTAGTTCTCATACATTCTTGGCATGAAAAATCGAAAGCAATTATTGGGGGAAAGAACAAAGAGAAAGATTTAGTGTTGGACAATAATGTTGCTTTTAAGGAATGCATGCATATTTATTCAAGTATATGAATGATAACCAAAGCATGTTGTAATAAAATCGCATTGAATTAGAAAGCCTTTACATGTTCCGTTGTAAAGGCCAACTAATGAGTGGAAACTCCGAAAGCACGGGATATGATGGAATTACGATAATCGAAGGGAGAAAGAGATACATGATGAACGATTTGAGAATGAAATTAAAGACAAAATGAAAATATTAATTGAAATCATGCATGTAACAGAGTAGCTAATTAGTCTGAAATGAAAAAGGGTGGCTATACATAAGAGAAATTAGTAACTCTAGGTAACAATGATTACATAATGCATCGTAAATAATAGTTACACCAAGTTTTTATTTAATATAATAAGGAGCAATTAAGATTCTTTAAATACAAAAGGAACAAATACAAACAAAAGAGAAAGGAATGACTAATGGTATTATATATTAAATAAATAAATAGATTGAGTGAGGGAGCATGGATGAGGTATGCAAAAGGAAGAACACCTTAAAGAACCCAATCCGGCCTCATGCCCTCTCCTTCAAGAGGTCATCATTTCACTTACTTTCAACCTTCTTTTAAAGGTTTGATATTAGATGTTGTTTTTTTAAAGTATTTTATTTTTTTTGTCCTTTTATTTTATCTTAATTTTTTTCAGGTATGATTTTATTATGAATCTCAAGGTAGCATCTAGACATAAAATTTTGAAACCTAAAGTTAGAATACTTGGATACATGAATAGAGATACTTCGATATATCCTATAAATATGCAATGATCATTGATAGAGACATAGACTAAAGTTATAGTTATTTACAAAAAAATATATATACGCACATTTTCTCATAGAAATTAAGACGTTGATTTATTGTATACTATATTTTTTTTAATTAATCTAATTAGTTTATGAATTTCTTTGTTATGTATTTTTGTTTGTCTATGTATATTCGCCCTATTTGACTGACACATGATGATAACTAAACGCATTTATTTAGAAGAATAAGATTAGATTGTAATGTGTGATTTGTGGCTAATTTTTTTATATGAAAAAAATATTGGTATTTTTTTTTGTAGAAATGGGATTATTTGGTGTAATTACAGGTGGATGAATTTTGTAAGTGAGAAGTCAAGACGTGGAGGGACGTGTTACAACACATGGGGGTGTGTTGAACATGTGGCAACATCTTAGCCAATACGTGGGGAGCATGTTAAAACACGTAGAGGGGCGTGTTGAATATTTCTACAATACTGTAATACACTTCAAATGTCAATATTCAAATAAAACACCATTTCTATTTAAAAATAATTTTTGGTGATTTGTTGTCTGAATTATAAATTTATATATAATCCCTTTTTCTTTGAAAAAAGTCTCTGGTATGGATTGGAGGAAACATCTATACAAATAGATTCTGAGGTGTATCTCCCATGTAGCGATGCATGACTTCGTTCATCTGTGTTACATAGGAACTTGTGAACTTAAAAGTCTGCAAGCACAGGTTGAGGCAGATAAGGCTGATCATAGTTGGTCGGCTGCTGATCATAGTTAAACTATAATCACATGTTGGTATAGTAACGCTGTATTTGTTTAGATAGAAAATAGGGCGGGATTCAACACGGACGGAAAGAAATAGGGGAAAAATGTGAAGTTTCAGCTGTTTGGTTTTGAAAGAAAATGTCAAGGGAAATATACAATAGTGCCAAAAAGAGAAGGGACCCACCAAAAAATTTTCTCCACAACTTAGGCGAGAAAACAGACGAAAAAATCATTCCACTCTATAATTCTAAACCCTACCCTTCTCTTTTCTTCCAAGACTCTTCTTCAACCTGGGATTCAGCCGTTCATGCTACCTACTTCCAATACTATCAACCACTGTAGCTGTTATCAACGGTCTATTCCTCCACCACTACTCAACCAGTCTAGTCACAACGGCTTGCATCTACTCTAGTGAAATTAGTTAAGTTTTCTATGTTGCTCTTATTTCACATTTCACTCTACATATTCATAGATTTATGTGTTTGTGATTTAATTTTGAAGTATATGGACAGAGATTACATTTTGGTTTGATTTATTAGTTTGTTAACTTTCATGTCTGTAAACTGTTTGATAAAATGCTCCAATAAAAAATTGCAAACTTACTGATTTATAAGTTAATCAGAGTTGGAAGAATTGACATGTGTATAGATAATAGATAAGTTTTTGATGTTCCTCTTATTTCACATTTCACACTATATATTTATGGATCTGTGTTTGTGATTCAATTTTGAAGTATATGGACAGAGATTACATTTTGATTTGATTTATTAGTTTGTTAACTTTCATGTTTGTAAATTGTTTGATAAAATGCTCCAACAAAAAAATGCAAATTTACTGATTCATAAGTTAATCAGAGTTGGGAGAATTGACATGTGTATAGACTATAGATAAGTTTTTTATGTTGCTTTTATTTTACATTTCACTCTATATATTCATGGATCTGTGTGTTTGTGATTCAATTTTGAAGTATATGGACAGAGATTATATTTTAGTTTGATTTATTAGTTTGTTAACTTTTATGTCTATAAACTATTTGATAAAATGTTTCAATCGAAAATATAACCAGTAAATTATGTTTCATATGATAATTTAATATAAGGCGAAACAATTTGCTGAATTAAAGCATGGTTTAGTTAAACTAATTGACTTCGCAGGACACATACAAATTATTATTATTAGGGAGCTAAGTTAATAAACGATAGCAACTAACAACTTACCTTTCACGACAAAGTAAACTTGGTCCACGGTGCTTGTTCGCAAACTTGCTCCATAATCTACACCTTTTATAACTATTCAACTATTTTATTTATTTTTACACAAAATTCATAAGTAATTCTCACATAAATTATGGGATACATGATGAAGATGATTAAAATATTTTTTTATATAAAAAGGACAACTAAAAATTATTAAGCAATTTTAAATATTTGATTAAATAAATCTATGATATAACATATAAAAAAATTAATTACTATCTTTATGTGAATAGTCACTATATATCAAGAAAATTCTCTTTTATAGTGTTCAATAATTTTTTTCTAAAATACTCTTTTCTATATATCCATAATTTTTTTTATTTTTATATAAACTTAAATCCAAAACCACATTAACACTTATTAATTGCTTTCTTTTTCTATGTTTTTTGTTTTTTTAATATGTAGTTTATGTTTAAATTTTTTCAAAAGTTATAAAAAATAGCTATCTGTCAATTGGTTGAGATTCTTTTATAATTAAATATATTCTTTGATTAGAAGGTCATATATATAAATACTAGTTATTTAATTGCATTGCTTATGCTTAACATATGATGCTATATTTTTTTCTTTTTTTGGTGCTGTAAATCTACGATATGTACATTTGAATCTACAAAGTGTTTGTTAAATGGATAAGGATGATCATGAAGAAAGATTTTTGGTCACCAATATGGAAGACATCTTTAATTGTGATTTCCCACTAAACCATTCCTTTAAGTTTGGGGTTGATAATCAGGAAAATATGTTAACCTTTGAAAACCAAGAACATATATTAACAGTTTTGAAGGAGGATTGGAAAAGACGACAGAAATTATGTACAATAACACTGATATGTTATATTGTGCACATGTTATATTTATTGAGATTGATGTCTATGCGAGTTGACAGATCCATCTCCCAGAAAATGGTTGGGCGAGAACAAATTCGAGCTACTTTAATGCAACAGTTAAGTGAAACTCATAGGTGTCGTGATATCCTACACATGGGTCCTAATGCATTTCTTTAATTGTGTGAGAAATTAAAAGCAACATGTCAAGTGAGAGATACAAAACATGTTACAGTAGAGGAGCAAGTTGCTAGGTTCTTGTATATAATAGCTCATAATGTGAAAATTAGAACCGTTTCATTTTTCTACCACCGGTTTGGAGAAACTGTTAGCCGCCACTTCCATACTGTGTTACGAGCAATTATTTTACTAGGGATATGTTTGTTTACAGAGACAGGACACTGAGACAGGGACATAGAGACACAAAATCGTGTTTGGCAGAGAAGACATGGACAGAGACAATGTGTCCAGAGACAATGAATTAGTGTATTTTGTGTCCATCTTGACAAGAAGGACACAAAGACACTAACAAGGGACACAACTTATTTTTTATTTTTTCTTTCATTATTTTGTTAATTTTTTATAATTATATTTTTTATTATTATATTTTTCATCTCAAATTTTTTGAATAAAAAAATGAGAATAAATTGGATTTTCATAATTTGTTCTAGTTTATCCCCAAACAGAATACAAGAACACAAAATTTTGTGTCTCTGTCCATCAGTGTCTTGTCCTATCCTGTTCTCGGAAAAAAATGCAGCCTAGAAGATGAATTTCTTCGACAACCATCTGCAACAATTATTTCTCTGGCGATCCTTCACAATCATAGATTTTATCCTTTAAGGTATGGACATGTACAATTACAGGAATAAATAATTTTGATTGATATATAAAATTTCATGTTACTTTATTAAATAATGTACTATTATTTAGGATTGTATTGGAGCTATAGATGGAACACATTTTCGTGTCAAAGTACCAATAGCAGATCAATCCAAATTTTGAGGGAGAAAAGTGTGTCCGACACAAAATGTATTGGCTGCATGTGATTTTGATATGAAGTTCACTTATGTATTAACGGGTTGGGAAGGAACAGTATCTGACTCAAAAGTTCTTAAGAATGCATTATCAAGGGATGATAATCTCAAATTTCCACGAGGTTAGCATATACATAAAACATCATTGTCTCATTAGTAGGTAAAGATTAGTAGTTTGTGTATTTATACTAAATTAATCATTTTAAATGATGGATTTTGTAGAAAAATTTTACCTTGGAGATGCTGGATTCATGCTGAAGCATGGATTAATTACCCCATATCGAGATGTAAGGTATCACTTAAGCTGTGTTTGGTTCATGTATGGGTTAAAACATAGACACAAGAACATAGACATTGAAGACATAGACATAATGAGACACAATTTTTACTTTGTAACTTCACATAAGGCATGACACTAAATTACAAATGTCAATATTATCCTTATAAAAAATACCACTATCACCACTTTTTTCTATCATCACTACCACTTCTCTACTGCAATTTATAACTATTAGAATAATCAAATAATTCAATCAAACAACATAATACAAGATCATAATGTGTATTAATCTAATATCACTTTACATCTTAAAAAACAAACAGGACAAGAGTTCAAATAAATTAAATTTCTTTTTTTTTACAAACAAATTCCAAATAGATTGATAACAATCTCCAACAAGAAAAAGAAGAAAGACAAATTGCTAAACTAGCTGCATGCAACAATGGAAACATCAACTCATGCTAATCTACTCTCCAAAGACCAAATCAAATCTGAATTTATAATAATTTTTTTATGGTCAAGCTCTACAATAATAAAAAATTAAATATACATTAAAAAAAGAAGAGTACATGCGATGAAGAATAGAGGAAAAGGAGGAAGAAGATGATGGCATGGAAGATGGTAGTAAGGAATAGAGGTAGATCTGGAAGAAGACAACGAAGACAATATGAAAACAAACGTAGATCTGGACATCAACGCACGATAGTATGCAAAGGAGGCTGCAGCAATTTTTGTTGCAGAGGCAACAATGGCAGAAAAGGGCAAAAAAAGGTATAGACAAAGATGAAGAAGAGAAAAAGAGGAAAAAGGTCATGACGGTGTCGATGACGGTAACAGAGTTGGCGACGGCTACAACAATAGAAGATCTTGATGTGGAAGGGGAGATGGAAGAAGGAAGACCTAAGAGGGATGAACTGAACTAGGAGGGAAGGAAATGATATAGAAGGGAGGGCATATTTAGGAATTTTATAAATTTATTAAGGGTGGCATTGTCCAAAAAATTATTATAATTTGTGTCCATCTAAAAAGATCCGTGTCTCACCATTTTGAAAAGACACAAATTACACGTCTCTAGTGTGTAACCATGTGTATCCGTGTCTTTCTTAAATTTATGTCTTACAAAACAAACACTGGACATGTACTACTGTGTCTGTGTCTTTGATGGACATGGACGCCAAACAAACACTGCCTTAAAGAGTATGCAAGACGTGGCCCAAAAAATGGAACGGAATTATTTAATCTCCGTCATGCGTCATTGAGAAATGTTATCGAAAGGTTATTTGGAGTTTTGAAGGAAAGATTTGCAATAATCACAAGTGGCACTGAACCACATTATGACTTTGAAATTATGACTGAAATTGTGCTAGCTTGTTGCATATTACATAACTTTTTAATGGGTGTAGATCTTGATCCACATCTCATAGCTCAAGTTGACTGAGAACTACAAGAAAATAATCCAAAAGAGCATGAAATAATTAGACATGAACAAGATGAAGACTATAAGCGGGGAGCCATGTTAAGGGATGAAATAGCTGCTCAAATATGGGCTGACTATCAACTAGGGCTCTGATCACTCATTTAAAAAATTTTACAAATGAACTTATTAGTTGTATTATGTGTGCGCTGAGTTGATATTTTAACTTTGATGTGTTATTATTGAATTTATGTTACCTCTTGATGTGCTATTATATTCTGTTTAATGACGTTGGTATGCAACTATTGAATCAACTTATCACATGTTATACTTATGGAGTGTATTGAATCTTTATTTGTTGAATAACTGATAAGATAGTTTACAAATAATTTGATTTAAGATTATGGTATGTTGTTTCTATCTGCTTGTTTTGTAGATTGACAGGTGTTAATGGCAAAGAAAGCTTCATGCCAAGGTGAGGCCACTAGTCGGGATACCTTAAGATGGACCGACGAAATGGATACAACCTTCATTGATGCTTTGATTGAAGAATGTCGTAAAGAAAATAGAGTGGATGGCACATTTACTACAATGGCATATGACAATATACTTTCACTTTTGAGATCTATCTATGGTAACCACCTCCGCAAAGAGAATCTTAAGAATAGACTCAAGACTTTAAAAGATCATTTTGGAGTTTGTTATGATCATTTTCATGGGCTTAGTGAATTTTGTTGGAATCTAATTACAAAGATGTTTGAGGCTGAAGCTGAAGTTTGGAAAGAATTGATTAAGGTAAACTTTATGCATTTATTTTCTTTTTTGGTTAGAAATTTCACTAGTAAATATTGAAGAATTATATCAATAATATATATTTATATATAGACACACTCATAGTAAATATTCTTCTATTTGATTTAAGCAAAACCAGAAGTGAAAAAGTGGATGCGTACTCCAATCAAACACTATGATAAACTATTTGAGATATATGGTATAGACAAAGCAACAGGAAAACATGCTGAAAGTGCCAAAGAAAAAGTAAAAAGGTGGGAGAAGCATAAAGAAACAATTAACTTGAATCATGATGATAGTTTCTTAAATATGGAAGAGGAGTGAAATGATGAGCTAATTACTCCTCATGCTACTAGTTTTACAATGGGTCATAGTCTTGAAATTGGTTTATCTAACCAATCAACTGGCTCTCAAAGAACATCATCAAAAGGCACTAAACGTAAAACAACTATGAGTGATAAATTAGAATTAGAAATGGAAAGAATAAGTCAAGGCATTCAAGCATTAACTGAGATGATGAAGGATGGAAATTGTTTCAATGAGAGATCAATTAATATTACTGAAAAGCAAGTGTTAACAGCTGAAGAACAAGTGTAGGTAGCTAAGGAGCAAGTTCAAATTGCTAAACAACAAGTGCGAATAGTTGAAAGGGGTCTTGTGATTCTTGAGCAAAGTAGGCCTCGAATTTACTCTAAAAATGATGTGTGGTCTGAGTTAGAAAATTTAAGTGTGATGCCAGAATTGCGCATAAGGTGTTATCGCTTTTTAAGTAGAGAAGATAGAGTTAAAAGAGAATTTTTTGGTGTTCCAGCTGACGTACGTCTTGCCACGTTATATGAATTAATGAAAAAAGCAGGTGCACTCTAGGAACAATAGTCCTAGTAATGTGGCTAATATTTTGAGACTGGCACAAATATAACTTTAGGATGAAGAAAGGTACTAATATCTTTATATTTTGTGGGTAACATATCTATGACTTAACTAAGGCTTATAATGATAATACCTCATGCCTTTGTATTTTGTGACTTTCATAACTATAACTATTGTTAACTATGCTATTAGTAATGAGTTAGTCAAAGAAATTTATGCTATTAGTAATGACTTGATCAAAAAGATCCCAATATTAACTTTGTTAGTTTCATGTCTAAATTTTGTTTTTAGCTGACTTAGCGTGTTATCATGTAAAACTTCTTTTATGTGTATTTGTAAATGTAATATAAGACATAATATATTAATCAAATGATATAATGTGGTCGATTAACCTCTTTAGAACTATGTACATGTAACTATTGATTTAGGTATCTTTTCTTCTTGAAATTGTTTCCAGTTTATGTGGTGGGATGAGAAATAGACAAAAATAAAATTTATATCTAAATAGATCACTCTAATTTTCTTATTATTATTATTATTTATAAAATTTAT
>NC_029787.2:33719685-33725401 GCF_000816755.2 Arachis ipaensis | reverse complement strand
CATTCTTACAAAATATGAAGAGTAAAATTGTTATTATATAACTTAACTCATTTTTCTCTCTACTTTTCTTTCCAAACAAATAACATAAATTAATTATCTTTCAATATCTTTTCATCTTATTTTTCTTCCATCCAAACACACCAATAGAAATTAAATTTTACTTCAATTTCTTTTCTTTCAATTTTTTTCACTCAATTTCTCTCCTTCCTATTTCTTTCCATCCCAAATAAAGCGTAAGAGTTTTGTTTAATTTTTTTTTTCAAAAAAGCTTACTGGACCAACTGCCGGTATTGTAATTTTTTGGTGAAACATGTGGCCTTTTGTGCTTTTATGTTGTAACGGACCAGTAGATATTGAACATAATAGTATTGTCATTCAAAGACAATAGGTAAAAAACAATAAGTATCCTATAACATTCTTATAAAGCAAGGTTTTGAAGATAGTGGAAATCCAGCGTGTCAATGCTCTTAACTATGGATGTACTATTCATGATATGTATATCATCCACCTCATGCCATGCAATGATTCATACATATATTTTTATTGGCTTATTGGTTTATACCATCCATTACATGCCATGTTTCAGTTGAATCATACACCTTCCTTTTGTATGTACTCTTTTATTTTTTTTCTCTTGCCTTTTTTATTTCTACTAGATTGTAAATTTTTTATTTTTTATTAAATATGTTGCTTTTTTTATTTTTTTGTATTTACAAATATCCCTTTATAATGAACTATAATTCACTTTAAAATTCTACAAGATTTTAAATGTCATGTTTAATAAAAAATAAATAACTATATTAGGTGAATACTAACAAGAGCAGCTACATAATTTATCTTATCCAAAAGGATATTTATAGTAGATACAATTTTTTTGTTGAGAATTATGCAAGCTTGAGTATATTTGTAAAATAAGGAGAATGCATGAGTACAAATTTTATTATAGCTATATGAACCGTTTACTTATTTCATGTATTGATTCCACTCACACGTGAATGAACTTTTTTTTCCAGTCATTATATTCATTCCAAGTACTTCATGTACACTGAACTATATAATTTTAAAATTTCATACACGTCTGAGTGTTATCATTTTTAAACCTTTGTCATATTCTTCACCTTTGCTTTGCTAATTGGCTACTGCTTTTTCACTTACATTGCAATCAATTTTCTGTTTCTCATGATTGCTCATGTTGATCAATGCCCAATCATCGTTGCTTGCTTTATATTGTTAACATAATTTCAAAATCCTTCTGACTTATCTGCTCTGTGTTCATGATCAGTTGTACAATTTTCTAGATTGCATGACACTCTCATTGGTTTGTTATTATAATTTAATTTTTTAATTTTTTTAAACACTTCGTTTGATTTTTATTTTCAATACAGAGTAAGTATTTCTATGTAGCCATTTTTTTCTATTTATACTACCATACCCTCTCATGGTTCGTTACTGATTAGCGTATTTTTAGTTAATTTTAGTTTCTTTTCACTCCACCATCACATTTTTTTCTTATTATTTACGTTTAGCTCTTCTATCCAGAATGAAGTTTCATGATCAAGGCCGTTATTTTTTCATGGAAGTTAATCCTGATATGGTAGTGTATCAATTGAATAATCTCTTTATTTTAGTTCTTTTTTTACTTTTATTTGTTAAGTCATCTTCATCTTTTGTTTGTTTATGCTGACATAATAAATCATAATTTTTGTTTTACAACAGATGGGTGAATTGCCATCTATTTTTTACAAGAGATTCAGGGATGAATTATCCATCAATTTATCCTTTTATGATTTCTCTGGCAATGAGCTCCAAGTTATCACTGAGAAGGGTCACCGCACTGCAATAATTGTTGCTAGTTACAACAATTTTTACATGTTGTATGGGCTTAAACAAGGTGGTTGGTTGAACATTTGTTATGCTGGGAAGGACAAGTTTCTTATTCTTGAAGTTGAGGACCATAATATGCATTTTAAAGAGCCTTGCTTTTCCCCAATTAAGCTTTCTGGTGATATTAAGCCATCTATTTCTGTTAAAGATGTCATAGATCTTTCCGAGTCTACTAATGTTCTTAATCCTGTTTTACATTCTGTAAACTTTTCAGATATTAATGTCTCCCTTAATGAATCTAATCAAAGTTCTTTTCATAACTTATCACCTCTTGAGTCACCATTTTCTGTTCATGTTGTTCATGATTTTTTACATAAAGAACTCCCTGTTTATTCTGATTGCATTGCAGATCACATCCAAGACAGTGTTACAGACAACCATATTCCATGTGAAGTGGTTATTGGTCCTGCAAATGTTTCTGATCCTTTTAAACAAGTTTTGTCATTGGAGGAGGTCCCTTCTTCTTCAATTTGTCCTAATCCTTTGAATGTTAGTTTTTCCAGTTGCTATCATGTATCTAATGATCAACCTTCCCTCTCCATATATTCCCACTTATTGCCAGATATCCAGCAACCTATTTCTACTCCTGTAGTTTTCTCTTTACCGTTAGTTAATATTAATGTTGAACCATGTAACACCCTAACTACCAAAGCTCACACTTCCGGCTGTGTAACTCTGATAGCTCGGACATTACGACAACACTTATACTATTTAATACTAAAATACGAGCCTGTTTAAAACTTTAAATCATAATACCGCTCCCAAAAATACCTTTGGCTACACCAACATACATCCATACATACCATACAACTTATAGAAACTCATAAAGAGTACATCCATATATATATACATACATATATATAAATAATATTACAAACAGTATCCAATATAAATCCTATCCCTCTTACAGAATATATCGAGATAAAGGCGAGGGTACAAAAATAATAATTTAAAGCAATACAGAGCATCTCAATAACAAATAAATAAACTTTTCGTGACTTTTGCGCCCATATCCTGAAAGGGAAAAAATGTAGGGGGTGAGAACATCATCCTCGAAAGGGTTCTCAGTAGAGGGTTTTTGGGAATTACTGTAATAGGATACGTGAAGATAATCGCACCAGTGATTAATAACCATCTTATGCCTCTTTTTAAAAAACAACAGTTTACAATAAAAGTAAAGTCGGAAATCTCTTCAAAAAGAGGAACCATTCAATTCTCAAAAACTCAAAAGCCTTTCAAAAGGTTTATCATACTGAGCCAAAATAGCCTTTCATATTTTTCCAAACCAGAAACACCAAACCAAAACCAACCATCGGTCCATCTCAATTCAACCACGGCCCTAGGCCCAAACAATCCAATCCAACAACCAATCACCACAAACCAACAGAGTCTCAGATGCAAATACAGATAGGAAGTTCAAGCACAAACAAACAGTTATTGCAAGTAGGACAATTAGCAATTAATCACATAGGCAAACCAAGTATAATATGCACACCCAAACAATGTCACATAGATGCATATGATGCATGCCTGTCCTTAGTGGCTGATGATATCATCTATTGGTTATAGAGCCAATCCAACAAGTCTTGGTAGCTAACCATTGGATTGTCCCTCTGTCGTATCTCCCCAACTCAAGCTATACTCAATATAAACTTGATCATAATCATGATCCATATCCATCACCCTCACTGGTGAATATTTATGGGGGTGAGCTCATCCGGGGCTTTCACAATGCCCGGCCACCCTGACGACATAGGGTCAAAAGAGCTTCAAGTCTCAACCTGGAGCAAGTGGTGGCTAGCCACTGCTCTCTCCCAGGGAAACTCTTATCTCTGATAGTGGAAGTGCAATATCACAAATTATCAATATCTCAGCATATATGCCTTCATTCTTAGCTATGGATCAACATCCATCTCAGCCATCCGGCTCACAGTTCAATCCAGAACCAGCCAATATTCATAATCATACACAGCCATTCCGGCTCATAGTTCAATTCAGAACCAGCCAATATTCGTAATCATACACAGCCATTTCGGCTCACAACAAAACAACACTTCCACATTCAACATCATCAATTCATAAAATTGGCATTTGAGCCATAAATCACTTTTCTCAAATAATTTCACTTTGAAATCAAGTTTGAAATCTTTTCAGTCTTGGCTTTAAATATCTCATTTCTCAAATCATCTTAGGCTCATAAGCCACTTTTACTCAAGGTAAATTCCCCTTTGAAAATAATGCCACTCTCGGCATCCTCTTTCCAAAACTTCCATAACCATGGCAAGTTAAAGATTTATTTTGAAATATTCAAAATCATCCATACAACAATGGAATTTTATAACAAAAGTTTCTCGACAGAGTCTCAAGTTTTTAGGGGAGAATAGCATAACTCACTTCGCCAAATTCATTTAAAATAATTAAAACCTTGGCTTCCCGATTTGAGTAATAAAATAGGATCTAAGCCAAACCGAGTCATGTAATCATTTACTTCTTTCAAAGCCGTTTCCTTTACTTAGGCAAAATCAGCTTCAACCCCCATGATAAATTCTAAAGCGTTTCAACTGCTCAAAATTGGTTTAGTCTTGCAAAAATTCAGAATTCGAAGAGTACTTAAAACCTTTCTCAAAACATTTTAAAATGAAACTTGTCAATAGACATTTAGGTTCTTTCAAAGTCATTGAAACTCTTCTAATTGAAACCCTCAAGTCAAATTCAAAGGCAATACCCTTGTCACATTTAAAACAGCTTTAAAACATAAGTTTCATCTAAATAACTTTCTCTTGAAAGAGATATAATGCCTTTCTTAAAAAGCAAGACTAAATCACAATTTCCTCTTTAATAACTTATTTCAAAAGCATGAATCATCCTTTTCTTGATAATT
Organism: Arachis ipaensis; assembly: GCF_000816755.2. Taxonomy (NCBI): domain Eukaryota; kingdom Viridiplantae; phylum Streptophyta; class Magnoliopsida; order Fabales; family Fabaceae; genus Arachis; species Arachis ipaensis. The sequence goes on along the minus strand of NC_029787.2, from coordinate 33,720,636 downwards.
CAAATAGAATAGTAGAAGTCTTTAACTCATCATTTTTCCAGACAACATTTCAATAAAGACTCGGATTTTATAGAAATTTCGGCAGCACCTCCCCTAAAACTTGGACTTTGCCACCCGGTTCGGGTCCCAACTAAACCGTTCCTCAATCCCTTTCAACAGTCCAGAATCCAAAAATCAATTCAAAATCACGCTAAATCCAACGGTCGCCTCAGTGGCATATATCAAGGAAACCATTTCAAAATCAATTCAATATCAACCGATTTAACTCATTTCCAAAGCTTTAAAGAAATGGCTCAGTAACAAATCATTTGTCCAAAACCAAGTCAATTAAAGTAAACCAGGCTGAATTCAAAAGTGCATTCGACTTTTTAAATCATCAAAATAATTAACTCAAATCAAATCAATCCTCAACGGATTAAACTCAGATTTCAAATCTTTAAAGAATCAACTTCAAACATTACATTTCACAAAGCCGCACAATAATTCAGCCAAACAAACATCCATAATCATTCGAGACAATCAAATAATACATAAGGCAAATACAATCACCAAATACACAATATCTCACATCAGTATCCATATGTAATAATTCCAATACATAAAACATAGTTTTTGGAAAGCGTCCATACCTCAAAACGCAAATCCATAACCCCAACGCCTCATAAGTTCTTTCTGCCTCAACTCGAAATCACCGGCAACCAAAACCTCGGCTCCAAGCCACTTTTGCAATAGCCTCAACAACTCGAAACGAAGAAAGGGCGGCTGAACCAAAACAGCGACGGCCTCTGAACCGGTTCGACGGCAGCCCGGTAGCCACCTCAAGCGGCTGCGGCAACCGGACTCCGGCAATGGTGCCGGCAGAGTTTTCCGACGACGACAGCGGCATTTTCCGGTGGCAGAGGCAACTTCATCCCCTTTTCACCCACAATCAGCCACGTCGGAGGTAAGAGC
>NC_029787.2:33709523-33719613 GCF_000816755.2 Arachis ipaensis | reverse complement strand
GGCGGCGCGAAGACCGGAGCAACACGGCGGCAGTGAGCTTCGATCGCGGCAAAGGGGCGGCGCCATTCCTCCTCGCTCGTTCCTGGCAGTAGCTCGTGGATGGACCAAACGACGGCGGCACAGGGACAGTGGCGCGGCGGTGAGGCGTGGGTCGATCTCTCCCGGTTTCGGGATCTCTCTCTCCTCGCTCAGATCTCCCATTCCCTCCGCTAGCAACGGCGGCGACGATGGTAGTGGCACCCACTGTGCCGCCTCCCTCTTCTTCCCCCTCTCCTTCCTCCCTCGGTCCCCCCTCCTTCTTCCCCTTTTTGTTTCATTGCTTTCATTCAAGAAGAGGAGGAAATTGCACACGCTACTGCTACTGGTGAGGGAAACATTGTGGGTGCTATGGCTGGATCTTGGGGGGGAAAACAGGTCGGGTTTGGATTTTCAGGGTTAGGGTTTCATTTTCAAAAATTAAGGTTAAGGGTACTTTGGTAATTTCACTCAAAAATAGGGATAATATAGTAATTGAAATCCAAATTAAATCCAACACTAATCATATATAGGAAAATGCTACTTACTTATCAACTTTACAAATTATTTTCAATAAAATGCCCAAATCTAAAAATTAGAAATAATATAATTAATTTCTCTATTTTCCAAAATAACAACATTAATATTTAAAACATTACTTGTCTAATCCAAATCATGTAAAATCCCTATTATTTCATAACTGTCAACTTTATAATTTAAATATAGAAAATAATCCAATAATTGTAAAATTGGATAATAATTACAATTCATCTCAAATTCAATAAATCAAAACTTGCCTTAATTATCTTTAATAAAATAATTTCTGAAATTAAAGGTACAAAAATACTGAATTTGAAATTAGCTATTAATAGCCCTCTTTCAAAGGTCTTAAGTCTTACATTCTACCCACCTTATAAAAATTTTTGCCCTCGAAAATTGATACAAAACGAAAGAAGTTTCATAACAGTTCATTCTTGAACACATTTAAGGAAGAAGCAAAATATCTCAACATATAAACATATAGAAAAGTATGAGGAAACAATACACTTATTGTACAATGCATACAATGGGGTTTAATTGAAATTAAAAATAATTAATGGGTTATTAATTAATTTCATATTATTTTTAATTTGAAATCTAAAACCATTTAAAATTACTCTTAATTATAGATTTAAATCAATCATTTAGGTTAAAACGAGAATCTTCCTGGCGGCATATCCTCCTCGGTTCACGGCTGCCCCATGCGCTAATTTCCACCTCCCAGAGCAGTCAACGGCCCAGCACTGCGTCCTGGGATCGGCTTCCTCCTTCAGCTATGATTGAACAGTCCACCGCCAATAACAACTAACCAACCAGCGCTGCACTCTCCTCCGCACAGAACGAAGCCGATTCACTCCTTCAGAATGGCAGAATCGCAAGAAGAACGTGTTTCAAGCGAGGATCCTCCTTTATGCACTTCACCTAGCCGAAATTCATTAATGGAGGTCGATATAGTGGAACCGCTAGATTGTGTAGCCTCTGACGTTTCAGAGAATTTATCATACGAACAAGAAAACTTAGCCGGCGATGTCGCAGGCCATGGTTTTAAGTCGAACAAGGTGAGCAATTAGGATCCTCAATTTCTGCCATGGATGTTTATTCTACGTTCAGTTTTTATGTTTAGTCACAATGTAAATGAGTACTTTAATTGTATGGTTATTGAAACATGCAATTGTAAGCAATCAGTTGAGATGCAAATAAATTTATGTTTGTTTTATATTTAATGGTATCATTACATGCATTGAGGATTAGCTAAAATTAATTAACAATTTCATGCTTATATGATTACATCCAGGAGCACATTTTTGCGTACGTTTTTTTTATATGCTCTCTTCATTTTAAATGGCATCTTTATTTGCTAATCATCTTATTATGGACTTACGTGATTTTATGGATGACGGGATAGCATAATTTAATTTTTAGGTATGCTTATATGAATGCATTTTTATTTATGGTGTCCGTATACTATCCATACGTGATGATCAAGTGGTGCGCGAAAATTGTGATCATCAATGGCGCCATCAACATGGTACGCTCAATTGCAATCTCAACTCTTTATCACAACTTCGCACAACTAACCAGCAAGTGCACTGGGTCGTCCAAGTAATAAACCTTACGCGAGTAAGGGTCGATCCCACGAAGATTGTTGGTATGAAGCAAGCTATGGTCATCTTGTAAATCTCAGTCAGGCAGACTCAAATGGTTATGGAGGATAATATAAAATATAAGATAAGGATAGAGATACTTATGCAATTCGTTGGTGAGAATTTCAGATAAGGGTATGGAGATGCTTTGTCCCTTCCGTCTCTCTGCTTTCCTACTGTCTTCATCCAATCATTCTTACTCCTTTCTATGGCAAGCTGTATGTTGGGCATCACCGTTGTCAGTGGCTACAGTCCCGTCCTCTCAGTGAAAATGTTCAACGCACCCTGTCACGGCACGGCTATTCAGCTGTCGGTTCTCGATCATGTCGGAATAGAATCCAGTGATTCTTTTGCGTCTGTCACTAACGCCCCACAATCGCGAGTTTGAAGCTCGTCACAGTCATTCAATCATTGAATCCTACTCAGAATACCATAGACAAGGTTTAGACCTTCTGGATTCTCTTGAATGCCGCCATCAATTCTAGCTTATACCACGAAGATTCCGGTTAAAGAATCCAAGAGATATCCACCCAATCTAAGGTAGAACGGAGGTGGTTGTCAGGCACACGTTCATAGGTGAGAATGATGATGAGTGTCACGGATCATCACATTCATCAAGTTTAGGAGCAAGTGATATCTTAGAACAAGAACAAGCTGAATTGAATAGAAGAACAATAGTAATTGCATTAATACTCGAGGTACAGCAGAGCTCCACACCTTAATCTATGGTGTGTAGAAACTCCACCATTGAAAATACATAAGAACAAGGTCTAGGCATGGCCGTGAGGCCAGCCTCATGATCTAAAGACTCCAGACCTCGATATCTGAATACAATAGCAAAAGGTCCTATATGTAGAAAACTAGTAGCTTAGGGTTTACAAAGATGAGTAAAATGACATAAAGATCCACTTCCGGGCCCACTTGGTGTGTGCTTGGGCTGAGCATTGAAGCTTTCATGTGTAGAGACTCTTCTTGGAGTTAAACGCCAGCTTTTGTGCCAGTTTGGGCGTTTAACTCCCATTCTTGTGCCAGTTCCGGCGTTAAACGCCGGGCAATCTTGAGCTAATTTGAAACGCCAGTTTGGGCCATCAAATCTCGGGAAAAGTATGGACTATTATACATTGCTGGAAAGCCCAGGATATCTACTTTTTAACGCAGTTGAGAGCGCACCAATTGGGCTTCTGTAGCTCTAGAAAATCCACTTCGAGTGCAGGAAGGTCAGAATCCAACAGCATCTGCAGTCCTTTTAGTCTCTGAATCAGATTTTTGCTCAGATCCCTCAATTTCAGCCAGAAAATACCTGAAATCACAGAAAAAAACACAAACTCATAGTAAAGTCCAGAAAAGTGAATTTTAACTAAAAACTAATAAAAATATACTAAAAACTAACTAAAACATACTAAAAACATACTAAAAACAATGCCAAAAAGCGTATAAATTATCCGCTCATCACAACACCAAACTTAAATTGTTGCTTGTCCCAAGCAACTGAAAATCAAATAAGATAAAAAGAAGAGAATATGCAATGAACTCCAAAAACATCTATGAAGATCAGTATTAATTAGATGAGCGGGGCTTTAGCTTTTTGCCTCTGAATAGTTTTGGCATCTCACTTTATCCTTTGAAATTCAGAATGATTGGCTTCTATAGGAACTCAGATTCCAGATAGTGTTATTGATTCTCCTAGTTAAGTATGATGATTCTTGAACACAGCTACTTTATGAGTCTTGGCTGTGGCCCAAAGCACTCTGTCTTCCAGTATTACCACCGGATACATACATGCCACAGACACATAACTGGGTGAACCTTTTCAGATTGTGACTCAGCTTTGCTAGAGTCCCCAATTAGAGGTGTCCAGGGTTCTTAAGCACACTCTTCTTGCCTTGGATTACGACTTTAACCGCTCAGTCTCAAGTTTTCACTTGACACCTTCACGCCACAAGCACATGGTTAGGGACAGCTTGGTTTAGCCGCTTAGGCCAGGATTTTATTCCTGTGGGCCCTCCTATCCACTGATGCTCAAAGCCTTGGATCCTTTTTATTTTTACCCTTGCCTTTTGGTTTAAAGGGCTATTGGATTTTTCTGCTTGCTTTATCTCTTTTTTTTTCTTCTTTTTTTTTTTCGAATATGCTCTCTTTTTTTTTTTTGAATTCACTGCTTTTTCTTGCTTCAAGAATCATTTTTATGATTTTTCAGATCCTCAGTAACATGTCTCCTTTTTCATCATTCTTTCAAGAGCCAACAATTTTAACATTCATGAACAACAAATTCAAAAGACATATGCACTGTTCAAGCATACATTCAGAAAACAAAAGTATTGCCACCACATCAAAATAATTAATCTGTTATAAAATTCAAAGTTCATGCAATTCTTCTCTTTTTCAATTAAGAACATTTTTTATTTTAAGAAAGGTGATGGATTCATAGGATATTCATAACTTTAAGGCATAGACACTAGGACACTAATGATCATAAGACACAAACATGGACAAACATAAGCATGAAAATTCGAAAAACAGGAAAATAAAGAACAAGGAGATTAAAGAACGGGTCCACCTTAGTGATGGCGGCTTGTTCTTCCTCTTGAAGATCTTATGGAGTGCTTGAGCTCCTCAATGTCTCTTCCTTGCCTTTGTTGCTCCTCTCTCATGATTCTTTGATCTTCTCTAATTTCATGGAGGAGAATGGAATGTTCTTGATGCTCCACCCTTAGTTGTCCCATATTGGAACTCAATTCTCCTAGGGAGGTGTTGATTTTCTCCCAATAGTTTTGTGGAGGAAAGTGCATCCCTTGAGGTATCTCAGGGATTTCATGATGAGTGGGATCTCTTGTTTGCTCCATCCTTTTCTTAGTGATGGGCTTGTCTTCATTAATGAGGATGTCTCCCTCTATGTCAACTCCAACTGAATAACAGAGGTGACAAATAAGATGAGGAAAAGCTAACCTTGCCAAGATAGAGGACTTGTCCGCCAACTTATAAAGTTCTTGGGCTATAACCTCATGAACTTCTACTTCCTCTCCAATCATGATGATATGAATCATGATGGCCCGGTCTATAGTAACTTTAGACCGGTTGCTTGTGGGAATGATTGAGCATTGGATAAACTCCAACCATCCCCTAGCCACGGGCTTGAGGTCATGCCTTCTCAGTTGAACCGGCTTCCCTCTTGAATCTCTCTTCCATTGAGCACCCTCTTCACAAATGTCTATGAGGACTTGGTCCAACCTTTGATCAAAGTTGACCCTTCTAGTGTAAGGATGTTCATCTCCTTGCATCATGGGCAAGTTGAATGCCAACCTTACATTTTTCGGACAAAAATCTAAGTATTTCTCCCGAACCATTGTAAGCCAATTCTTTGGGTCCGGGTTCACACTTTGATCATGGTTCTTGGTGATCCATGCATTAGCATAGAACTCCTGAACCATTAAGATTCCGACTTGTTGAATGGGGTTAGTGAGAACTTCCCAACCTCTTCTTTTGATCTCATGTCGGATCTCCGGATATTCACGACCTCGGGGATCACCTTCTTCATGGCCATAACTTCATAGAAGTGGTCTTGATGCACCCTTGAGATGAATCTTTTCATCTCCCATGGCTCGGAGGTGGAAGCTTTTGCCTTCCCTTTCCTCTTTCTAGAGGTTTCTCCGGCCTTAGATGCCATAAATGGTTATGGAAAAATAAAAAGTAATGCTTTTACCACACCAAACTTAGAAGGTTTGCTCGTCCTCGAGCAAAAGAAGAAAGAAGAGAGTAGAAGAAGAAATAGAGGAGATGGAGTTGGCTTTTTGGTTCGGCCAAGGGGGGAGTAGTGTGTAGGTTGTGTGAAAATGAAGGAGTGAGGATGGGTTTATATAGGAGTGGAGAGGGGGTGTATGGTTCGGCCATTATGGGTGAGTTTGGGAGGGAAAGTGGTTTGAATTTGAATGGTGAGGTAGGTGGGGTTTTATGAAGGATGGATGTGAGTGGTGAAGAGAATAGTGGGATTTGATAGGTGAGGGATTTTTGGGGAAGAGGTGTTGAGGTGATTGGTGAATGGGTGAAGAAGAGAGAGAGTGGGGGGTAGGTGGGGATCCTGTGGGGTCCACAGATCCTGAGGTGTCAAGGAAAATTCATCCATGCACCAAGTGGCGAGCAAAAAATGCTCTTCATGCCAATTCTGGCGTTAAACGCCAGGCTGGTGCCCATTTCTGGCGTTTAACGCCAACTTCTTGCCCTTCCCTGGCATTTAACGCCAGTCTGGTGCCCTTTTCTGGCGTTAAACGCCCAGAATGGTGCCAGACTGGGCGTTAAACGCCCATTTGCTGCACTCACTGGCGTTTAAATGCCAGCAAGGTTTTCCTCCAGGGTGTGCTATTTTTCTTTCTATTTTTCATTCTGTTTCTGCTTTTTCAATTGATTTTGTGACTTCCCATGATCATCAACCTAAAAAAATAAAATAACAAAGGAAAATAGATAAATATAATAAAATTGGGTTGCCTCCCAACAAGCGCTTCTTTAATGTCAGTAGCTTGACAGTGGGCTCTCATGGAGCCTCACAGATACTCAGAGCAATGTTGGAACCTCCCAACACCAAACTTAGAGTTTGAATGTAGGGGTTCAACACCAAACTTAGAAGTTGGTTGTGGCCTCCCAACACCAAACTTAGAGTTTGACTGTGGGGGCTCTGTTTGTCTCTATTTTGAGAGAAGCTCTTCATGTTTTCTCTCCATGGTTACAGAGGGATATCCTTGAGCCTTAAACACAAAGGATTCTTCATTCACTTGAATGATCAATTCTCCTCTGTCAACATCAATCACAGCCTTTGCTGTGGCTATGAAGGGTCTGCCAAGGATGATGGATTCATCCATGCACTTCCCAGTCTCTAGGACTATAAAATCAGCAGGGATGTAATGGTCTTCAACCTTTACCAGAACATCCTCTACAAGTCCATAAGCTTGTTTTCTTGAATTGTCTGCCATCTCTAGTGAGATTCTTGTAGCTTGCACCTCAAAGATCCCTAGCTTCTCCATTACAGAGAGAGGCATGAGGTTTATGCTTGACCCTAGGTCACACAGGGCCTTCTCAAAGGTCATGGTGCCTATAATACAAGGGATTGAGAACTTCCCAGGGTCCTATCTCTTTTGAGGTAATTTTTGCCTAGTCAAGTCATCCAGTTCTTTGATGAGCAGTGGAGGTTCATCCTCCCAAGTCTCATTACCAAATAACTTGTCATTTAGCTTCATGATTGCTCCAAGATACTTAGCGACTTGCTCTTCAGTGATATCTTCTTCCTCTTCAGAGGAAGAATACTCATCAGAGCTCATGAATGGCAGAAGTAAATCCAATGGAATCTCTATGGTCTCAGTGTGAGCCTCAGATTCCCATGGTTCCTCATTAGGGAACTCATTGGAGGCCAGTGGACGTCCATTGAGGTCTTCCTCAGTGGCGTTCACTGCCTCTTCCTCCTCTCCAAATTCGGCCATGTTGATGACCTTGCACTCTCCTTTTGGATTCTCTTCAGTATTGCTTGGAAGAGTACTAGGAGGGAGTTCAGTAACTTTCTTGCTCAGCTGACCCACTTGTGCCTCCAAGTTTCTAATGGAGGACCTTGTTTCAATCATGAAACTTTGAGTGGTTTTGATTAGATCAGAGACCATGGTTGCTAAGTCAGAATGGTTCTGCTTAGAATTCTCTGTCTGTTGCTGAGAAGATGATGGAAAAGGCTTGCCATTGCTAAACCTGTTTCTTCCACCATTATTGTTGTTGAAACCTTGTTGAGGTCTCTGTTGATCCTTCCATGAGAGATTTGGATGATTTCTCCATGAAGGATTGTATGTGTTTCCATAGGGTTCTCCCATGTAATTCACCTCTTCCATTGAAGGGTTCTCAGGATCATAAGCTTCTTCTTCAGATGAAGCGTCCTTAGCACTGCCTGGTGCAGCTTGCATTCCAAACAGACTTTGAGAAATCATATTAACTTGCTGAGTCAATATTTTATTCTGAGCCAATATAGCATTCAGAGTATCAATCTCAAGAACTCCTTTCTTCTGATTCGTCCCATTGTTCACAGGATTCCTTTCAGAAGTGTACATGAATTGGTTATTTGCAACCATTTCAATGGGTTTTTGAGCTTCTGCAGGCGTCTTCTTCAGATGAAGAGATCCTCCAGCAGAGCTGTCCAATGACATCTTGGACAGTTCAGACAGACCATCATAGAAAATACCTATGATGCTCCATTCAGAAAGCATGTCAGAAGGACATTTTCTGATCAATTGTTTGTATTTTTTCCAAGCTTCATAGAGGGATTCACCTTCCTTCTGTCTGAAGGTTTGGACTTCCACTCTAAGCTTACTCAATTTTTGAGGTGGAAAGAACTTTGCCAAGAAGGCATTGACTAGCTTTTCCCAAGAGTTCAGGCTTTCTTTAGGTTGTGAGTCCAACTATATTCTAGCTCTGTCTCTTACAGCAAAAGGGAATAGCATAAGTCTGCAGACCTCAGGGTTAACCCCATTAGTCTTGACAGTGTCACAGATTTACAAGAACTCAGCTAAAAACTGATGAGGATCTTCCAGTGGAAGTCCATGGAACTTGCAATTCTGTTGCATTAGAGAAACTAATTGAGGCTTAAGCTCAAAGTTGTTTGCTCCAATGGCAGGGATAGAGATGCTTCTCCCATAGAAGTCGGGAGTAGGTGCAGTAAAGTCACCCAGCACCTTCCTTGCATTGTCGGCATTGTCGTTGTTTTCGGATGCCATGTCTTCTTCTTTGAAGAATTCTGTTAGGTCCTCTACAGAGAGTTGTGCTTTAGCTTCTCTTAGCTTTCGCTTCAAGGTCCTTTCAGGTTCAGGGTCAGCTTCAACAAGAATGCCTTTGTCTTTGCTCCTGCTCATATGAAAGAGAAGAGAACAAGAAAATGTGGAATCCTCTATGTCACAGTATAGAGATTCCTTGAGGTGTCAGAGGAACAAAAAAATAGAAGGAAGAGGTAGAAGAATTCGAACTTAGTGAGATAGAGTTCAAATTGTGCATTGAGGAGGAGTGTTACTCTATAAATAGAAGGATGTGAGAAGAGGGGAAGAAATTTTTGAAAATTAATTAAAAACATTTTAAAAACATTTTGAAAAATTGAAGAATGATTTTTGAAAATAAAGTTGAAAAAGAAATAAAGTGATTTTGAAAAAGATTTTGAAATTATAAATCAAAAAGATATGATTGAAAACTATTTTGAAAAAGATGTGATTTTGAAAATCAATGACTTGGCTAACAAGAAAAGATATGATTCAAACATTAAACCTCTCTCAACAGAAAAGGCAACATACTTGGAATGTTGAATCAAATCATTAATTGTTAGCAAGTATTTTTGAAAATGGAAAGAAATTGATTTTGAAAATATATGATTGAAAAGATATGATTTGAAAAAGATTTGATTTTGAAAAATTATGAAAACTTGAAAAAAAATTGAATTAAAAACAAAATCTTCCCTCTTGTGCCATCTTGGCGTTAAACGCCCAGAATGGTATCCATTCTGGCGTTTAACGCCCAAAATGCTACCTTTTGGGGCGTTAAACGCCAGTTTTCCTTCTTCACTGGGCGTTTTGAACGCCCAGCTTTTTTTGTGTAATTCTTCTGTTGCATGTACTGAATCTTCAATTCCCTGTATTATTGGCTTGAAAATGGAACTGAGATCAAATAAACAATGCATGCAAGACACCAAACTTAAAATGAGACACTAGACTCAAACAAGAAACATAAAAATATTTTTGGTTTTTATGATTTTGTAATTTTTTTTTTGGATTTTTCGAAAATTATGTTGAAAAGAAAATAAAGAGATTCAAAAATTTTAATAAGAATTCCAGGAATCATGCAATGTTAGTCTAAAGCTTTAGTCTAAAGATATTAGACATGACTGG
>NC_029787.2:33696764-33709499 GCF_000816755.2 Arachis ipaensis | reverse complement strand
CTGTCGGTTCTCGATCATGTCGGAATAGAATCCAGTGATTCTTTTGCGTCTGTCACTAACGCCCCACAATCGCGAGTTTGAAGCTCATCACAGTCATTCAATCATTGAATCCTACTCAGAATAACACAGACAAGGTTTAGACCTTCCGGATTCTCTTGAATGCCGCCATCAATTCTAGCTTATACCACGAAGATTTCGGTTAAAGAATCCAAGAGATATCCACCCAATCTAAGGTAGAACGGAGGTGGTTGTCAGGCACACGTTCATAGGTGAGAATGATTATGAGTGTCACGGATCATCACATTCATCAAGTTTAGGAGCAAGTGATATCTTAGAATAAGAACAAGCTGAATTGAATAGAAGAACAATAGTAATTGCATTAATACTCGAGGTACAGCAGAGCTCCACACCTTAATCTATGGTGTGTAGAAACTCCACCGTTGAAAATACATAAGAACAAGGTCTAGGCATGGCCGTGAGGCCAGCCTCATGATCTAAAGACTCCAGACCTCGATATCTGAATACAATAGCAAAAGGTCCTATATGTAGAAAACTAGTAGCTTAGGGTTTACAAAGATGAGTAAAATGACATAAAGATCCACTTCCGGGCCCACTTGGTGTGTGCTTGTGCTGAGCATTGAAGCTTTCATGTGTAGAGACTCTTCTTGGAGTTAAACGCCAGCTTTTGTGCCAGTTTGGGCGTTTAACTCCCATTCTTGTGCCAGTTCCGGCGTTAAACGCCGGGCAATCTTGAGCTGATTTGGAACGCCGGTTTGGGCCATCAAATCTCGGGCAAAGTATGAACTATTACACATTGATGGAAAGCCCAGGATGTCTACTTTCCAACTTAGTTGAGAGCGCACCAATTGGGCTTCTGTAGCTCCAGAAAATCCACTTCGAGTGCAGAAAGGTCAGAATCCAACAGCATCTGCAGTCCTTTTAGTCTCTGAATCAGATTTTTGCTCAGATCCCTCAATTTCAGCCAGAAAATACCTGAAATCACAGAAAAATACACAAACTCATAGTAAAGTCCAGAAAAGTGAATTTTAAATAAAAACTAATAAAAATATACTAAAAACTAACTAAAACATACTAAAAACATACTAAAAACAATGCCAAAAAGCGTATAAATTATCCGCTCATCATCAAGCAAGTATTTAAAATAGATAACCATAGGGTGATACAATGGCTGAATTTGTTTACTAAATTGTAGTGAATGGTACTTGTATTTGCAGCATGCTAACCATGGAATGCTTATATTAGTGTTTTAATCATGTATTTATATGCTCACTGCATATTTTTTTAGTTATATGCTGATATGCTTCCTGCCTTGTATTTGGTTATTTTTCATGCTTATATTAGTATTTTAATCATGTAATGGTATGTATATATGCTCACTGCATATTTTTTAGTTATATGCTCGTATGCTTCCTGCCTTTTATTTTAATGTTTTTCATGCTTATGGGAATATGTAGTTAATGAATGATGTACTTATGTTCTTCTTGCATCCGAAGAAATGAGTGTGTGTATGTAAATATACACGAAAAAAATTTTGTGGCTGGAGTGAAAAAAGAAGCCACTAAAGGGTGAGTAAGGCCCTTAACTATTAGCCAAAATGGAACAAATAATTCCCAATGATTTTCATTGAATGAGAAAAAAAAAACAAATAAATGGTGAAAATTAATTAAATAATACATGAAATGAAAAAAAAATCTCTTTGCTTGTTTTGTAGCTGTTGATGTGTTTTCGGTGATTGTTTTAGAGATTTTATTGAAATGAGTTTTGATCAGGATCTTCCTCCTTTTGGTTACTCTGTTTGTTTGGAAATTTTAGGCCACGCAGTTGTCGGATGTTACAGATGTTGGAAGTGAAAAGATGGAGCTTGTTGATGAGGTATTGGACTCTAGATTACTTTTGTGTACTCATAATGTTCATGTTTGATTTGATAACTAATGGTAATTAATTTTTCGTTCGAATTAATATAAAATACAGTTACCAGATCATGGTTGCCTTCAAGAAGACGAGATACCAAGAGTTGGGATGCGGTTTGCTCAGTTACAGATGGCTCATGACTTTTATGTGACCTATGCGCTGGATTTGCAACTAAGATAAGGACGACAACATTTGATAAGATCACAAAGGCTCCCATTAACCAAGCTATACACTGTAATCGCGACGGGATCTGCGAGTCTCGTGTTAGAGCACCAACGTGGAAGAATACGATTTCAGCTGCTGGGTGCAAGGCAAGGATATATGTAAAGTTTGATAAAGACGTGCAAGACTGGGTTTTGCTCAAGGTTGACTTGGCGCACTCTCAGCCATGTTCACCGAAAAAGGCAGTGCACTACCATGAGTATAGGCAGCTGACCATGCATGCGAAGTGCGTGATCGAGGATAATGATGAGGCTGGAATTCGACCAAACAAGACATTCTTTGCTTTGTCAAATGAGGCTGGTGGCCCTTCTAACTTGGGATTCTCAGAGAAGGATTTAAGAAATTATATAACAGCAAGGCTCCGAAATAGCAACGTGAATGCGGATGTCAGGGAGATGATGAGCTACTTCAGGAGAATGAAGGACATCAATCCGAACTTCTTTTATGCGGTGGAGTTGGATGATGAGTGTAAATTCAAGAGTGTAGTATGGGTCGATGCAAGGTGTAGGGCATCGTATGAATACTACGGAAACGTTGTGTCAGTTGATAGCACTTACAGAAGGAATAGGTACGTAGTAGTTAAGTTGGTATTTTTTCCTTTTCTTGATAAAATGTTATTCGATCGTGATTGGCATTTCTTACATCTGGCTGGTTTTTCTGGTAGGCATGGATTACCGTTTGTGTCGTTCATTGGGGTCAACCACCATGGTAGGTTGACCCTCCTCGGTTGTGCTTTGTTGGGGAATAAGGAAATCACAAGTTATGAGTGGGTTTTTAGCCAATGGGTCAAGTGCATGGGAACTGCTCCACAGTGTATCATAACCGATCAATGTCGATCCATGTATCGTGCGATCAAAAATACTTTACCCGACACACGCCACAGGTGGTGCATCTGGCATATTATGAATAAGTTACCTTCTAAGCTTGGGGTTTACCGTCAGTACGGAGCTTTGTATGCTGACCTAAACGACATTGTGTGGAACTCTCGGACCGAGAAGTCATTTGAAGATAACTGGGCTGATTTTATAGATGAGTACAACTTACATAACAACACGTGGCTGTCAGGTTTGTTACTGTATGATTACTTCACACGCTTTTATTGCAATTGTTTGGCATCTGAATGTTTAGTATATGCGTAATTTTTTATGACAATTATATGGATGTTCATTATAGTATACATTTGGATGTTTAATATATCAGTGATTGTGGATGGTCATATCTCAGTTGTAGTAATATGTTTGGTGTAAGCTTTCTATCCTTAATTTGGGATTATTTATTCCCTGTAGATCTGTATGATGACCGACGTATGTGGATCCCAATATACTTCAAGGGTGAATTTTGGGCAGCAATGCGGAATACTCAAAGGAGTGAGAGCATGCACGCATTCTACGGTGGATACTTACACAGTAAAACTAGCTTGGTTCAATTTGTTCATGAATATGACAATGTTCTTGGATTTAAGGAGCAGAGAAAACTGGAGGATGATGCTGCAAACTCGAGGGGGGTTATCCCTTGTGCAACCACCTCGCCTATGGAGAAATAATTTCAGCAAGAGTATACCACGAGCATTTTTAGGGATGTTCAAATTGAGTTTGTGAAGAAGGCTAACTGCATCATTTAATTTCTGCAGTTGATGAACAGGATCCATTGGTCTGCGTGATGGTGGAAGAGGAGAAACTAGTCAACGATACTATTCTATGCGTTCCGTACGATGTTCACTTTGACCATTCCACACAGGAGCTTCGTTATGAGTGCAATCTTTTTGAGAGTTCAAGTGTGTTGTGCTGTCACTACCTTGAAGTTTTCCATTCATATAAAGTGTACAAAGTACCTTCATGTTATGTTCTCCCTCGATGGAGCAAGAACATAAAGCGCAAACATACGTATGTCAAAAGTAGCCATGATATCAGTCGGTCGGATGAGAGTCATGTTGCATTCAGGGGACTGTGTGCGCACTTCTATAATGTTGCTCAAGAGTTCGTCGGTGACAATGAAGAAACAGCATTGCTGCATGTTGCTTTGGAAGAAACAATGGCCAAGTTGGATGCGCACCATGCCAAAAAGAGGTCTGAGAGCATGTCAAAGACCCAGACAAACATTGGCTCACAGAGTTCGAACGATGTCAGTGTTGATGACATCCAAGGTCCATTGAAGGTTACCACAAAGGGGAGGCCAAAGAGTAAGAGGCTCGGCGCTGCCCTTGAGAAGTGCTTCAAGAATTCAAGGCGGAGAAAACAAAAGAAGTCATCCCCGGTAGATGTTTGGCTTAATCTCAACTTTGTATGTTTATTTGGTATATTACTATTCTAGAACATAACTTTTGGACTTTTTTCTACTTTTTTTTGGACAGGTGGTTCGTCCACACGCATTTCAAGATATACACCATGGTTCTGTTGCTGGCCTAAATGTCCCCGAACAAGCCGGTGATTTCATGTCTTTGTTAAGCTCCTTCAACAAAAAGTAGGATTAGTTGGACAAGTTTGTGATTGTGTATATTTTCTCATCTCTGTGTTTAAGGATTATTGTTAGTTTCAAGGTTCGAAGGCAGCTGTTGCAAAAGGTCCACATGTTATTAATTGCAAGAACCATTTTTTCGAGTGAAACCGAACCATTTTACTATTTTTTTTCCAGTAGACTTAATGCATAATGTGTATATTTGATGGTTATTCTGTAATTTACGTTGTAGTTTAATTAAGTTGTTCAAGATTTCTACATGCTTTACTATATAGTTTTTCGGTATGTAGCTGTTCGTCATAGACATTGTTGTCAGGAATTTTTTAATGAACTAAAGTGGATGTTCATTTCTATAGGTGTTCAGATGTTTATTTCTACTATAAATAAGGATGGTTAGCCATTTAGCATTTGTGTTTTGATTTTGACCTTGTTAGACTGAATGTTCATTATTGTAAGGTATAAGATGTTCAGTTTAGCTATATTGGTGGATGGTTAGTGGTCACCTATTTCAATATGCACAAATATGACAGTTTTACATAAAAACTTGATAAATCCGGAATTCTAACATCTAAAAAGACATGGATAAATTTTACGTAACATAACTAATAAATCATTGTACTGTAGGAAAAAAATATGTCATTGAATCAAGTCTTTCTAATGTGACAATAACAAATCCTTAAGCATGTCAGCAGTAAGTCAACTCAGTATAATTTGGTAGTTCAATTCATTGTAACTAATACTAAGTGAGCAACTTCTTCCTCCCTCTGCGCATTGCCCCCTTCGGTAATCCCTCCACACGTTCAATCAATGTCCGTGTGCTAGGTGCAGTGTATGGTGAACTAACGTCCTTCTTCTTGTTCCGTGGTGCATTACGACGAACAGGTTTAACCTTGTTTTCCAATAACGAGATAAGCTGGCCTACCGATGCATTCTGTGGGCCATAGATAATGTCTAGCATCAACTCCATCCTGTCTGAGCTGAGTGAATCCTGTGGGTAAATTTATCAGTTGGTTTAGTATTAAGAACCGTTACAGTTATATTTTTACAAGATCAATAATGACATTTGCTCAAATGTTTAATTAACAAACCTTATCCCATTCACAAAGTTGACGTTCTTCGGTCCAACTTTCCATCAACTTAATGACACACATGCCACAGTCAAAGCTGCAGGACAATAAAATGCTATTGCAATTAGGTTGAGAAAAACCAAGTTACATGGTACGACACATTTTGAATTGAAATCTAAAAAAGCATCAAATTTGGGTTATAATTTCATCTCACTTGTTCGGTTGCTTTGGAACCCTCGCGTACGAACGAGCTGGGCCGTGCGTAGTCCGAACGAATGCAGAAATAAAAATACTTGCCATATCCTCACATAGTCTCCCCTGAAAATCATGGAACGAACATACGCGAGCAAAATTATATCGACTTGAACTGTGCGGCTGTATTTTGTTTAAAAGAATGATGGTATCTTACAACATATGCATCGAGCTTTATTCGTTTATCATCTTCTGGTCCATAATGCAAACTATCGAGAATAAGTAAGCGCTTCGCAACCACATCAAATGCATATACCCACCAATGGCCCCTCCAACAATAAGGAATTAACCACTGCACCAAGTAGCAAATATGAAGAGATTTTTCATGTGAGAAAAAAAAAACAAAAACTATTGATCTCATTCGACCATTCAAGAACCTTAACATTCTCAAATCATGCGACAACATATTTCCAACAGGTAATTAAATACAAAACAGCAACTCACCCATTTTCTCTTTGCTGCTGCTACTTTGTCAAAGAACCTAGTATCATCACCAAAGCTTGGACTAAGACCATCATAAATTGGTGCCACACCGTCCATAAATCTTTCCAGACTATCATTTTTTATGACTGATTCCTGCAGACCCACACATAGTAAAAATCCCAATAAAAAGCTTTTTCAACATAGTAATAAGAATGTAATTACCAATATGCCTGGACACACGCAATAGAACTCTTGCTTGAACCTAGATGATTCAGTGTCGTTGAAAGTATAGCACATCCATTGAATTACCTACACAGAGTATTAAGCAAGTGTAATTCAAACACCGATATAAGTATAGGGAATTAAAACACATGCTTAAGTTCATATACGTACACAGCTGTTTACCCAACTGCGTAGTTTCAAGGTCCAGAAGTCCTTCCTTTGTAATACCATGTAGTCCCGCCCTTCATAGGAAGCTAAATCTTGATTTTCATCCAACGACGGTTTAATTATCCATGTTCTGATTTGTTCCTCCTTAGTCTCCCCCAACTTTATTTCACTTAGTCTTGGATGAATTGAATGTATTGGGGACGGGGTTAGAGTCTTTTCAAGCTGAGTTAAACCGAGTGAAAAGCTCGGTCTACCTGGACTCGGTGTATGATAGGGTGATTTTATTGGAAACACTGTTTGCAGGGGTTGCATGATTATGGCTTTGGTTTGGTGCCCCTGTTCAACATTATTGAGTACTTGCTCAAATTCAGGACACTGAACGATAGAGATGTCAAATTCGCTGCAAACGAATGGGACAAGAATTTAGCTAAGAGAACATGTCATGCCTAGCTAGACGGCTAATCACATGTCATGGGTGTGAAAATAAAAAAAAAAAGGAAAACATACAGCAAGGTAATCAATAAACCACTAACCGGTCAAAATCATAGTCACTGAGCTGTACAGGTGCTGCTGGCGGTGTGTGTGGAGAATCATTGTTTAGGTCATTTTTTCCTTCTTGATGACTTTCATGATTGCCGTTGAACACTGGATCTTCTTGTCTTGTATCATGTGGCGGAGGGTGCTGTTGGAACAACCGTATCCTTCTAGCAAGCGGCACGTGGTCATCATCATCAGATTCCGAGACTACCAATGGCGAAGCAGTGCTTCTTGAGACACTTTCTCTTGGAATTTCTTTTTTGGTGCCGCGTCTAGATCGGCTCCTACTGAGAATCAACTTTCTCCTCGAACCAGTCTTGGATTGCTGTTATGTAAATTCATGCATATCGTCATTTTAATTAGCATACAAACAAAACCTTACTAAAGTGAACAACCAAATCGTACTAAAGTGTGCACCCAAAAATATAACAAAGTGAACATCCAATTCAAATTATCACATGAGCTATCCTACAGAAAGCAAACCACCTTATCCGTCTCCTTATTTCTTGGCTGAGATGTAGTCTTGCCTTTGGTAGACGGAAGTTGCTCAGTGTCCTTGCAAGGCCTTTTACACCCTCCTTTCTTGTTACCCATTTTACTCGAAGACTGCTTCTTATTTCCTTTCTCTTTCATTGAATTGTTGACTGGGCAACCCGGTGTTCAACATGGGACAACAAATATATGGAAAAATCTAATGTAAACTTTCAGGCGTTTGGAAAACATAACAAACTCACAATCGTTCAAAAAAATTAACCATCTATGGCCACACTATATTTTACATCCAAAACCCAACTACAGTGAACATCCTCAATTACAACCACACTAATCATCACTAAAATATATTTTCACACAATGAATTAACTAGGCAGCCCCATGAAGCAATTCTTTCATACATAAAAAGCCATCCAAATAAATTAATCATAAGTTATCTATCCAGTTCAGATTAGATCCTAATTTGAGCATCCTAAATCCTCCTGTTTAAGTAATAAACTCAACTCAAATAAAACCTTAATAAAAATAAGACACAACTGTATTCAAACAAGCTTTCAACAAAAAAAAACATGTAAATATCATACACGGTCATTGAATTTAGCTCTCCTAATCGTTCTTCTATGAACTTCATATATCAAAACAAGCCATACAGCCACATAATGAAGTTACTTTACAATTTTGTAATCGTAAATTCTATGATAACGATCAATGATCATATCACATAAATAAGGATCCAATTAATTGAGCTCACAAGCTTTAATAAGGAAAGCAAATCACCTTTTCTGCCTTCCTATAGCTTGGATGAGGTGAAGTCTTCCCTTTGGTAGACGGTGATTCGTCAGTGTCGTTGCAGGGCCTTTTACACCTCCCCCCTTGTTAACACCTTTACTCGAACATTGTTTCTTCTGCTTTCTCTTGTTCCTTCCATTTTTGACTATGCAACCCTGTGTGTTCAACATTTGGTCAAAAAAGGATTCTAAAACTTCAATGTGAACTGCCAATTGCATTTTCTGTTCAACTAGATTTTATAAAATGCATTAGTAAAGATTGAACCTGTGAGATGACGTAGTCGGCCTTCTTATCAAGCTCATTAGTGGTCCACTCAACAATCCATGGTTCAAGTACTCGACAAGCATGCAACGGACCATGTTTCAAGCGCTGAAAGTACAAAACCTATAAAGAAATAACTTAAATTTTAGGAATTACACCTACGGTCATACATTGGATTCAAATTAAATTAATTTAATGCATTACCAGCAACACGAACATGCACCCGCCGCATGTTTCCCTGTTCTCATCTTGGAATTTCCTTATCGCATCCCGCAGCCACTTTAATATGTGATAAGGCCAATGAAACCTTCTAGGGTTCGACACATCTAATATCGGAGGGAGGTGCCACGGAGAAATAGTTTGCTGCCTTGTGGGGTTCAGAAACATCTTCAAAATAACCATGATAAAGTATCTTCTAAACCTCATCCTCTATTGCTTAGTCTCCATTGGACAAGCAAATACAAACTCACGCAGTTGGCTTGTTGTTTTCTTCTGAAACTCCGCCTTAATTGCCAGATGCGATGGATTTTTCTTCTGCAATTCTGGGATTGGTTCGCCTGCGAGAAATGGAACAGTTTCCCACAATCAATAAGTGTCATCAACGGAGAAAGTAAACCACTCAGAGAAATTTTTTCATCCTACATAACTAACACTAACCATGAGAAGGTATGCCGAATACATTGCCAATAAGTTTGGCACTAATGCGAATCTCCCCTGCGTCCACCATGAGCGTGTTTGTGTCAACCTCATAAGCCCTGGCTAGTTGGAGCATGATGCTCTGTTTCACATGCCATTGTGGTACGCGGCGGAGGAAACCAAATCCTATGGCCTCAATCTCGTCCAACTTAGCTCGCTCATGATGTCGTTCCAAGTGCGTAAATAAGTTATTGATGTAGCATGGTGAGCACTGGTGGACGAAATTGTGATTCGTACTCTTTGTACTTGTATGAAATTTAATTCAAGATAATAGCTCTTTGGTATGTGTGGTCACAACTCCATTCAACTAACCAGCAAGTGTACTGGGTCATCCAAGTAATAAACCTTACGTGAGTAAGGGTCGATCCCAAAGAGATTGTTGGTATGAAGCAAGCTATGGTCATCTTGTAAATCTCAGTCAGGCGGATTTAACTAATTTAAGGGATTATTGGTTTAAATATGATTAATAAAATAAATAGAAAATAAAGATAAATAAACTAGGATAGAAATACTTATGTAAATCATTGGTGAGAAATTCAGATAAGTGTATGGAGATGCTGTGCTCCTCCTGAATCTCTGCTTTCCTACTTCTTTCATCCAATTTTATCACTCCCTTCTATGGCAAGCTGTATATAGGGCATCACCGTTGTCAATGGCTACGTCCCATCCTCTCAGTGAAAAAGGTCCAAATGCTCTGTCACGGCACGGCTAATCATCTGTCGGTTCTCGATCATGTTGGAATAGAATCCCTTGATTCTTTTGTGTTTGTCATCACGCCCAGCAATCGCGAGTTTGAAGCTTGTCACAGTCATTCAATCGCAGAATCCTACTCGGAATACCACAGACAAGGTTTAGACTTTCCGGATTCTCATGAATGCCGCCATCAATTCTAGCTTATACCACGAAGATTCTGATTAAGGAATCCAAGAGATATGCACCAGGCCTAAGGTAGAACGGAAGTGGTTGTCAATCACGCGCGTTCATAGGTGAGAATGATGATGAGTGTCACGGATCATCACATTCATCAAGTTAAAGAGCAACGAATATCTTAGAATAGGAATAAAGAGAATTGAATAGGAAATAGTAGTAATTGCATTAAAACTTGAGGTACAGCAGAGCTCCACACCCTTAATCTATGGTGTGTAGAAACTCCACCGTTGAAAATACATAAGTGAAAGGTTCAGGCATGGCCGAGAGGCCAGCCCCCATGATCTGAGAACTAAACGTCCAAAGATATCTAATACAATAGTAAACTATCCTATTTATACTAGACTAGCTACTAGGGTTTACAGGAGTAAGTAATTGATGCATAAATCCACTTCCGGGGCCCACTTGGTGTATGTTTGGGCTGAGCTTGATCTATCCACGAGCTGAGGCTTCTTTTGGAGTTGAACGCCAAGTTGTAACGTGTTTTGGGCGTTCAACTCCGGGTCGTGACGTGTTTCTGGCGTTTGACTCCAGACAGCAACATGGAACTGGCGTTGAGCGCCAATTTATGTCGTCAATTCCCGAATAAAGTATGAACTATTATATATTGCTGGAAAGCTCTGGATGTCTACTTTTCAACGCCATTAAGAGCGCGCCATTTGGAGTTCTGTAGCTCCAAAAAATCTATTTCGAGTGCAGGGAGGTCAGATTCCAACAGCATCAGCAGTCCTTTGTTAGCCTTCTTTTCAGAGTTTTGCTCAGGTCCCTCAATTTCAGCTAGAAATTACCTGAAATCACAGAAAAACATACAAACTCATAGTAAAGTCCAGAAATGTGAATTTAACATAAAAACTAATGAAAACATCCCTAAAAGTAGCTTGAACTTACTAAAAACTACCTAAAAACAATGCCAAAAAGTGTATAAATTATCCGCTCATCAAGCACCGGGTCTCTACTAGTTTCTGTTGAGCAAAACCAAAAAGGATTAGAATAACGTTATGGAAAAAAAATATGTTGCTTTAGTGTTATAATTTGTTCGATACCTTTTTACCCATCTGAGTTTCAGTTCAGCCGGTATACAGATTGATTCGTTCGGGCAGCGTGGTAATTTGCTCACGTAATAGTCCCCCTGAAACCTTTCAATGTTAAATCTTACAGAAGCCTCAGGTGACCTCCACTCAAATGACATAAATAAAATCATGATATTACTTACCAATTGATGTAACCTAATTTATTTGAGTTATATGGCACGAGAATATTACACTGATGCATCGAGTCAGATACGAATATATTGGCATCAAGGATTATAGCCTTGTATTAATATCTTCTATGTTATGGAAGATAAACAAATATCAAAGCTAAAAACTTCCCATTAGTAACCATCTATAATTAGGATGGAAAACTAATTCTTGAACACATATATCAGTAAATACACAATATAACTGACCATCCGCACACTTAACTAACAATCAAAATTACTATGGGTCATGTCTATCAACCACACCCACCATCGAATTCCCTATCACAGGTGCTACCCAAATAGCTTTCAAGTATCACTAACAAATGACCAGGAGCACATCCATCAACTAGAAGCATACCAATCATCAAGGAAAAATTCTTTCACACAATGCATCAACTAGATAGCTCCAGATATTGTTTCATTCCTTCACAAGAAGGCATGCCAATAAATGATTCACAAAAAAGCAATTCACTTCAGGCGACTCCCACATGAGCATATAGAATTGGAATTTCTTTTTTCAACAATCCATAATCATACAAAAACCGAAAGACAAAGGACACCGTGATATCAAGTTGTAGAAACCAACATGGATGGTGTGAAAATTAGTATATAAGGAAAACTAAGCAACGGGGACTCACCTAATAGTAGGTTAGCACGCTTGAATTGTTGAAAGCCTGAAGTTGAGATAGTGTGGTTGTTTTACCGCTTCCTGAGGCACACAAAAAAAATTTAATATTGTCTATTTATCCGGCTCTTGTACCCGGAAGCAGGATTTAAATAGATTAAAGAAAAAAAGACAAGCTTGTTTAGCACAAAACAGCATGATACAAAGAGGCATTCATGCATTGATTAAATTGTGGAATGTCATATTATTAAAAATAATTAATTTTTGATTGGATGATCAAATAATTTTTTTTACACTCTAAATGCATCAAAATTATTTTTTTTTATAAAAATTAACAAAAAAAAAAAGAAAGTAAGGGTTGATATCATGGAAGAATTAAGGAGGATTCCAATGAACTAAACTAGTTACTGGTTCTGAAGCTTGAAGCT
>NC_029787.2:33688780-33696479 GCF_000816755.2 Arachis ipaensis | reverse complement strand
ATCTTGTTGGTGTTTTTGCACTAAGCCTTATATACATATATCCCTTGTGTGCATTTAGCACCACTAAACAACAAAACCAAAGGAGAAAAAAGAAAATCAAGTATATATACATATCCATTAAGCCTACTTGAACTTAGTGTGACCATTTTTGTGTCTGAGATGGTGACTTTGGGAGAGCTAAATGGTGAAGAGGAGGTTCCACTTCTCCAACATGACCAACTCATAGGTTCACAATACATTTATCTATCTCTCTTATATTGTTTTCTATTATATGCTTCAGTATATGGTTCCTTTTGACTTTAATAATGTTGGCTTTTTAAGTCAATTAAGCACTGCAAATCAATTTTATTAAAACTTCAAAAGTTTGCATAGAGATATTATATACAAAGAGGCATCACAAAGCCACCAACACGTTGCTTTGTCCATATAACAGATATTACTTTGTTAGAGCCTACTAACTGCAATTTTTTAGTTCATATTTAAAAATTAGGGGGTCCAGGCTTGAGAATAACATTATTTTATTGTTATTACAAAGCAATCTCATAAAGAGCACGTAATTATTTTGTTACAGTGTCAAGACAAACATATTTGGTATCAAAAAATGTCCAACCAATGGCAAAATTTCAAGACTAACCATCCAATATCATACTAAAGTAACCATCCATGACTAAATCAACGAAGAGTCAACAATGGTCAGGCAAGAAAACGTCAAACTAGATGCACATGGTCCACATAGATACAGACAAAAAAATGAAAAAAAAAATTTAATTTAAACTGATATGGAATCAAAACGAACAAAGTTTTTCGACACTTTCCCGTGCTAAAGTTAAATCATCATGGATTACAATAACGTAAATTAACTACCTAGCCACAATCTCCGAGATGCTACCATCGCACCCAAAGCTTTCTTACCATGGTTAATCACTCATATAATCAACAATATTTATCTCTAACACAACATGCAACAGCGATAACCGTTCTAAAAAAGGAACAACTACAGATACTTACATTAGTTGGTTAGGATATTTAGCTGATGATGTTACATGTTTTCCCTGTGACGAGCACGCGGCTGGTTTCCTCAGATCGGATGGTCGGCTGATTGGCGATAGCGTTGCCCACGAGAGTAAAAGTGCTCAGGTGCTCCTTTCCGGGGTGAGCATTCCTCTGCCTTTAGCTCTAATCGGAGGCACAGCGCGGATGGCCTCCGGGTCGGTGATGGCGGGATGTTTAGAGGCGGAGCACGGAGTTCCTCGGCGGTCATGGCGTGGTGTAATCGACAGCCTCGGGCTGTCACGGGGTGGTGTTCTCGACGGCCACCGTGGGTGCGGTTCCGTTACCTGTTCGCCTAGTGAGGTTGGCATTTGTGGAGGTGAGGGGTCTGCCTGGTCAAACGGCGCTGAGGAGTCTACCTGGTTCTTTTCAACCATTGCAAGGGTTTGGGATAAGGAGTGAAAGGGCCCCAATCTACTGTATTATGATTTTGGGAAAAAATGTAATTACTTAAAAGTTAGTGGTGTGCTTAACTAAACATCTAGAATAGATTAGGGTTATTAATGGGTTAGTTTATCCTGTTAAACTAAATTGGGCCTTCTAAACGGTCCATTGTAGCCATTGTACACATATTTCATTGTCTCCCTAGCGTTACCCTAAACATATATACAGTTTTCAAATATTTGGGTGGTCATATGCATAAAGATACAAAGGTAGGAGTGTGATTGCAAAGCAAACATTACAAGGTAGGCTCAATGCAAAAGGTCACATGATCTCAAGGCTTTACAAAAACTTCAGGTGCCAAAATAGGGTGCAAATCAAGATAGGCATTCACAAAGCAAAGTGGTAATTAGTGTGGTAAAAGGCTGCAAAGCATGTTGGTATTTAAACAGCGGCATAACGTTCGTTGACAAACCTCGTTCCCGCCTCAGAACTTCAATTTCCCAACTCCACCAATCATTTTACAACCTCATAGCCGATCATGGGCCTAACACCCGCAAGCTCGTTTGCAAGGGACAAAGCACCCACAACTTATCATAACGTTACACACTTACCGCTTCACCTTCCATATACACATATCACGTCTTAAAGAACTAACGCATCGCGTTACTACGTCTACAAGTCGCACGTGATATCAAAAGAATTCTCAAGTCTACTCAGAAGGATATAAGATTTAGAAAGGAGAGTCAAATGTCAAGGATAGTACTCATAGATTTGAGAGAATGTATCCAATTTCAGATAAACAAGGATGCTCAAGCAATGAAGTTTGCTAGACACAATTCAATTGACAACTTCAAAGATAATCCTTGGATCAAAGAAATTCAATAGGATCCATAGGAAGAAAATTCAGTGCATTATTTTAAAACAAGTTCAAGCTGAGTCAAAGAAGCATGAAGTGTCCAGAAAAGAATATCTCAAACCCAAGACAAAGCTCACAGAACTTAAGAGCATGATTAAAAATACTTCAAAATACATTGTTCATAAAAGAATCGAAAACTTGCGGAAAATCACTTCGCAATTTAGAAGAAAAGCTCAATAGCAAACATTCCTCAAGAGGGTAACAAAAGCAATGACGTGGCTTTGTTCTAATACAACTTCATGTTGAAACAGATCATGTAGAATGTTAAAAACAAACTGTACACCGGTTTGGCCAAGAGCTCAAATATTTCCTCAAATATTTTAGAAAGATAGTTAGATGCACAACCTAACCAAAAGTAATTCATAAAACTTGGAGAAAAATCAATTGATTGTTCAAAAGTTCCCAAAGCCCATATTCAAACAATCGTGTATAAAAAATCTTAGCAAGGTCGAAAGAGAAAGTTAAGCTCTATTTGGAAAAGAAAATCCGAGGTAAAAGTTTGCTTGTAAATTGGTAGAGGAAACAAGTGGTGCGTCATACACGAACAGGTTTCCATTAAACAAGGAAACTTTTCAAACCCTCATTTAAAATGGCGCATGTTAACTTCAAAACAATTTTGTCAAAAATTGAACAATGGTTTCAATTATAACCAAACAACTGAAAAATAAGTTCGACTTGGAACTTCTTCATAGAGAATTCAATCTGCTTTATAAAATTCAAAATAAGACCCCAAAAGTATACTTGAAATCACCATCTCACAATAATATTCAAGAAGATTATAATGTACTTGAAAAGGAGTCAAGTCATACAAGAAAGGATCTTAAAATCAAAGTAGTTCAAACAAGATCCAATAGGTAGGAGACATCAAACAAGCTTTCAATTGATCCAAAAGAATTACAAAAGTCATAGGAAAAGACAACTTAATCATTAGTAATTTCTCAAGAATAAATCTTTAACTAAAAACTCTTATAGAGATAATGGGAGAATAAACGATGCACTATTTTGAAACGAATCAAACTGACTCATATAAGAATGAGATCCACAAGAGAGGAAAAACCAAGATCAATGGTAATGTTCATAAGATGTAAGAGATTAGTTAAAAACAAAGTCAAGTATGACATTCATAGAGGTGGAAGGTTTAATAGAGAATTTAGTCCGTTCATAGGAAGAAACTATTAGTCCAACATTTTCAAAAGAATAACAATGGCATAAACCATATAGCATGCTAAATCAAACTCAATTCAAAATAAGTTAAGTAAAGCTTATCAAACGAAACTCAACCGGAATAAAAGTGAAAAATCCTTTCTTTCCAAAATTTTGAATAATATCTAAATACATAATCAAATGAAAATGTGCATTGGAACTATAGTAAAATTACTAGAAAGTCAAATTGTATTTAAAGTAAATGCAGTTCCATAAACCAGTAAAAACACAGGCAAGGTATTAAAAATAAATAGTTGTTAAACTGTATAAGAAATCTTCAAAGTTCATATATAGATAAGTATGTATCTAATCAACAGCAATTTTTATCAAATCTCAAAATTGGTTGTGATCACTGTCAAATAAGAGAAAAACTGAATCAACAAGTTCTCTAAGAATGGACTCAAAATCTGGAGTTAAAATGCACAGCGCGTTAGGTCAAGTTCAAAGCCATATCAAAGAATACATGAGTCAAGAAGAACTCAAACAGGGGAAGATAGATGCAACAAGGATTTTAAACAAGCATATGCACTTAAGATCAAACAAGAATGCATACGAATAGAGAAATAGAGTGGAAACATCAAATTACTTTTCAAGAGGAGTAGCAAACAAGAACTTCAAGTTAGGATATGAAAGAACATGTCGAAGTGAATAGAATTCAAGACACACAACTGAATAGCCTCAAGAAATAGTTTCCAATGTTCCTAAAACCCGCGATTCGCTTTTCTTAAAACTCGTATATCGCCTATGATAACCCATTAGTGCTTTCATATACATAATTCACTAGCAGTAAGCCGGCCAAACTTAATACCAGGAATTATGCAATGCAAGACTAACAGCGTTAATCAATAGACCGTCATGTGCATAAAGCTCTAATTCTCGTTATTCGACAAGACCTAATACATGACGAGCGCTCAGAGTATGCATTTGAAGCAAAGTTAGTCCATTCCTCAGGCTCTACAGGAAGGACTGCTCTGATACCATAATGTAACATCCTAACTACCAAAGATCACGCTTCCGGCTGCGCAACTCTGATAGCTCGGACATTACGACAACACTTATACTACTTAATACTAAAATACGAGCCTGTTTAAAACTTTAAACTTCAATGCCGCTCTCAAAAATACTTTTGGCTACACAACGTACATCCATACATACCATACAACTTAAAGAGACTCATAAAGAGTACATCCATATATATATACATACATATATATAAATAATATTACAAACAGTATCCAATACAAATCCTATCCCTCTTACAGAATATATCGAAATAAAGGCGAGGGTACAAAAATAATAATCTAAAGTAATACAAAGCATCTCAATAACAAATAAATAAACTCTTCGTGACTTCTGCGCCCATATCCTAAAAGGGAAAAAATTAGGGGGTGAGAACATCATCCTCGAAAGGGTTCTCAGTAGAGGGTTTTTGGGAATTACTGTAATAGGATACGTGAAGATAACCACACCAGTGATTAATAACAGTCTTATACCTCTTTTTCAAAAACAACGGTTTACAATAAAAGTAAGGTCAGAAATCTCTTCTAAAAGAGGAACCATACAATTCTCAAAAACTCAAAAGCCTTTTAAAAGGTTTATCATACTGAGCCAAAATAGCCTTTTATATTTTTCCAAACCAAAAACACCAAACCGAAACTAATCATCGGTCCATCTCAATTCAACCACGGCCCTAGGCCCAAACAATCCAATCCAACAACCAATCACCACAAACCAACAGAGTCCCAGATGCAAACATAGATAGGAAGTTTAAGTACAAACAAACAGTTATTGTAAGTAGGACAATTAGCAATTAATCACATAGGCAAACCAAGTATAATATGCACACCCAAACAATGTCACATAGATGCATATGATGCATGTCTGTCCCTAGTGGCTGATGATATCATTTGTCGGTTATAGAGCCAACCCGACAAGTCCTGGTAGCTAACCATTGGACTATCCCTCTGTCATGTCTCCCCAACTCAAGTTATACTCAATATAAACTTGATCATAATCATGATCCATATCCATCACCCTCACTGGTGAATATTTATGGGGGTGAGATCATCCGGGGCTTTCACAGTGCCCGGCCACCCTGACAACATAGGGTCAAAAGAGCTTCGAGACTCAACCTGAAGCACGTGGTGGCTAGCCACTGCTCTCTCCCAGGAAAATTCTTATCTCCGATAGTGGAAGTGCAATATCACAAATTATCAATATCTCAGCATATATGCCTTCGTTCTCAGCCATGGATCAACATCCATCTCAGCCATCCGGCTCACGGTTCAATCCAAAACCAGCCAATATTCATAATCATACACAGCCATTCCGGCTCATGGTTCAATCCAGAACCAGCCAATATTCTTAATCATACACAGCCATTCCGGCTCACAACAAAACAGCACTTCCACATTCAACATCATCAATTCATAAAATTGGCATTTGAGCCATAAATCACTTTTCTCAAATCATTTCACTTTGAAATCAAGTTTTAACTCTTTTCAGCCTTGGCTTTAAAGATCTCAATTCTCAAATCATCTTAGGCTCATAAACCACTTTTACTCAAGGTAAATTCCCCTTTGAAAACAATGCCACTCTCGGCATCCTCTTTCCAAAACTTCCATAACCATGGCAAGTTAAAGATTTATTTTGAAATATTCAAAATCATCCATACAACAATGGAATTTTATAACAAAAGTTTCTCGGCAGAGTCTCAAGTCTTTAGGGGAGAATAGCATAACTCACTTCGCCAAATTCATTTAAAATCATTAAAACCTTGGCTTCCCGATTTGAGTAATAAAATAGGATCTAAGCCAAACCGAGTCACGTAATCATTTACTTCTTTCAAAGCCATTTTCTTTACTAAGGAAAAACCAGCTTCAACCCCCATGATAAATTCTAAAGCGTTTCAACTGCTTAAAATTGGTTTAGTCTTGCAAAAATTCAGAATTCGAAGAGTACTTAAAACCTTTCTCAAAACATTTCAAAATGAAACTTGTCAATAGACATTTAGGTTCTTTCAAATTCATTGAAACTCTTCTAATTGAAACCCTCAAGTCAAATTCAAAGGCAATACCCTTGTCACATTTAAAACAACTTTAAAACATAATTTTCATCTAAATAACTTTCTCCTGAAAGAGATATAATGCCTTTCTTAAAAAGCAAGACTAAATCACAATTTCCTCTTTAATAACTCATTTCAAAAGCATGAATCATCCTTTTCTTGATAATTCAAATAGAATAGTAGAAGTCTTTAACTCATCATTTTTCCAGATAATATTTCAATAAAGACTCGGATTTTATAGAAATTTTGGCAGCACCTCCCCTAAAACTTGGACTTTGCCACCCAGTTCGGGTCCTAACTAAACCGTTCCTCAATCCCTTTCAACAGTCCAGAATCCAAAAATCAATTCAAAATCACGCTAAATCCAACGGTCGCCTCAGTGGCATATCTCAAGGAAACCATTTCAAAATCAATTCAATATCAACCGATTTAACTCATTTCCAAAGCTTTAATGAAACGGCTCAGTAACAAATCATTTGTCCAAAACCAAGTCAATTAAAGTAAACCAGGCTGAATTCAAAAGTGCATTCGACTTTTTAAATCATCAAAATAATTAACTCAAATCAAATCAATCCTCAACGGATTAAACTCAGATTTCAAATCTTTAAAGAATCAACTTCAAACATTACATTTCACAAAGCCGCACAATAATTCAGCCAAACAAACATCCATAATCATTTGAGACAATCAAATAATACATAAGGCAGATACAATCACCAAATACACAATATCTCACATCAGTATCCATATGTAATAATTCCAATACATAAAACATAGTTTTTGGAAAGCACCCATACCTCAAAACGTAAATCCATAACCCCAACGCCTCATAAGTTCTTTCTTCCTCAACTCGAAATCACCGGCAACCAAAACCTCGGCTCCAAGTCACTTTCGCAACAGCCTCAACAACTCGAAACGAAGAAAGGGCGGCTGAACCAAAACAGCGACGGCCTCTGAACCAATTCGACGACAGCCCGGCAGCCACCTCAAGTGGCAGCCGCAACCGAACTCCGGCAATGGTGCCGGCAAAGTTTTCCGACGATGGCAGCGGGGTTTTCCGGTGGCAGAGGCAATTTTGCCCC
>NC_029787.2:33645529-33688715 GCF_000816755.2 Arachis ipaensis | reverse complement strand
GCCGTTGGAGGACACAGACGCAGCGGCGGCCTTCCCTGGACGACAGTGGCAGCGCGACAGACCGGAGCAACACGGCGGCAGCGAGCTTCGATCACGGCAAAGGGGCGGCACCATTCCTCCTCGCTCGTTCCTGGCAGTAGCTCATGGATGGACCAAACGACGGCGGCACAAGGACAGTGGCGCGGCGGCGAGGCGTGGGTCGATCTCTCCTGGTTTCATGAGCTCTCTCTCCTCGCTCAGATCTCCCACTCCCTCCGCTAGCAACGGTGGCGACGGTGGCAGTGGCACCCAACGCGCCACCTCCCTCTTCTTTCCCCTCTCCTTCCTCCCTCGGTCCCCCTTCCTTCTTCCCCTTTCTGTTTCATTCCTTTCATTCAAAAAGAAAAAGAAATTGCACACGCTACTGTTGCTGGTGAGGGAAACATTGTGGGTGCTATGGCTGGGTCTTGGGAGGGAAAACGGGTCGGGTTTGGGTTTTCAGGGTTAGGGTTTCATTTTCAAAAATTAGGGTTAAGGGTACTTTGGTAATTTCACTCAAAAATAGGGATAATATAGTAATTGAAACCCAAATTAAATCAAACACTAATCATATATAGAAAAATACTATTTACTCATCAACTTTACAAATTATTTTCAATAAAATGCCCAAATCTAAAAATTAGAAATAATATAATTAATTTCTCTATTTTCCAAAATAACAACATTAATATTTAAAATATTACTTTTCTAATACAAAGCATGTAAAATCCCTATTATTTCATAACTGTCAATTTTATAATTTAAATATAGAAAATAATCCAATAATTGTAAAATTGGATAATAATTACAATTCATCTCAAATTCAATAAATCAAAACTTGCCTTAATTATCTTTAATAAAATAATTTCTGAAATTAAAGTTACAGAAACACTGAATTTGAAATTAGCTAATGATAGCCCTCTTTCAAAGGTCTTGGGTCTTACAAACCACCTTCTTCTGTTTCTCCTGTTGTGTACACTTTGGAGAAGCTTGTATCTGCTTTTCATTCTTCAAACTACTCTATGGTAATAACATTGCATGTTACTCTATTCAAGTTGCTGTTTGTTTATCACCATTATGACTGTATTTAATTTTTTTTCTAATTTTTATTTTTTTGAATAAATTTTTTATTCAACTTTTGACTTCAAGATTTGCCTCCCAGGCATTCCCATCTTGTTTTGATCATGTTAATGTCATCCAACCTGATGGACTAAATGTTGTAATGAAATTATGGTGGAGAAGCTCAACATCCTTTGAGGCTTTTCTTACAAAAGGTTGGCATAGATTTTCCTTGAAACATGGACTTAAGGCTGGAAGTCTTCTTCGTTTTACTATTTCTTCTGATGATGAGACCACCATGTCGATTTCAATTATTAGTATTTAATTTTGTTGCCAATATCATAGTTTAGTTGTTGCCATCTGAGTTTATGTTATGATTTTCTCCTAATTGTAATGTTTCATTATGTCAACTATGACTATATTGTAATTTCATCTTCATTATATTAATGCCAAATTTCCTTTTGGCTTACTTTAATTTTATGACAGCATCCTTTACGCTCATTATATATTTGTATCATACCTCAAGATTGATTTTATTAATCCTTATTTCATATGAAGTATATGAATACTCAATTTTGCTCTATTTCTTTAATTTCCCATTCCAATTCGAATAATATTATTATTCTACTTAAGCTAATGTAATCAATCCTATTCAAGCCCATGTATTTTTCATATCAGTAGTTGTTTTAATTCTTTGAAAATCACACAATTTGTATCAGAAAAGATGTTAAATTTCTTTGTTACATCTAATTTTTTTTATTGGTTCATTTCATATAATTCAGACATTTAACAATTTTCTTTCTTACTTGATCACACTTTCTAGACAATGAATCCCATATGAAATATGATTTTCAGAAAAGTCTTATCTTAGCTAATATTTAGCCTTATTATGTAATCAGTATATTGGTCTTTCAAATAAAATGCTTAATTAATTACTGATCATGTATCATACTTCAACGTTCTTTTTATTCTGTCCAGATATTCATCCAAAGTATAATTTTATTTTAAATATTTCAAGTACACTTGAACAACAAATTGGTGCTCGAGAAGTATCCGGAACTTTGTGTTTGAGCCGATTAGAAATCTCAAATGACTTTAAGTCCGAACTCCTAAAGGCTCATCAAAATGATGAAGCGTTATGGAAGGTGTTACTGGCTATTGAGCAAGGAAAACAGTGGAGAGTGTTGGAAGGAAAAGATGGGTTATGGAGATTCAAGAGTAGGATCATTGTGCCGGATGTTGGCACTTTGAGGCAGGATATCTTAAAAGAGGCACACAAAAGCGGATTCTCCATTCACCCGGGAAGCACTAAGATGTACCATGATTTAAAGGCGATGTTTTGGTGGCCAGGTATGAAAAATGATGTGGCGAAATATGTTTCAAAGTGCTTAACTTGTCAAAAGGTAAAGATTGAACATCAAATACCTTCTGGTATGTTGCAACCTTTAGAGATTCCACAATGGAAGTGGGAAAGTATTGCAATGAACTTTGTGTCAGGATTGCCAAGGACTAGGGCTGGTTTTGATGCTATCTGGGTGATTGTGGACCGACTGACGAAGTCAGCTCACTTTTTACCCATTCGGATGACTTACACCCTTGAGGAGCTAGCATGGTTATACATAAAGGAGATTGTGAGACTTCATGGTGTACCTACTACTATAATCTCTGATAGAGATCCTCGTTTCACTTCAAGGTTTTGGGGTACATTTCAGAAAGCTTTTGGAACCCGATTAAGCTTGAGCACGGCTTACCATCCTCAAACAGATGGTCAATCCGAGAGGACGATCCAAACACTAGAGGATATGTTGAGAGCTTGTGTTTTGGACCAACCGGCGAGTTAGGATCAGTATATGCCATTAGTGGAGTTTGCATACAATAATAGTTATCATGCGAGCATTGGAATGGCTCCGTATGAGGCCTTGTATGGGAGGAAGTGTCAATCTCCGCTATGTTGGTATGAAGCTGGAGAGAAAAGTTTGTTGGGGCCGGAAATGATAGATGAGACCACTAAACAAGTCAAGAAAATCCGAGATAGGGTGCTTGCGGCGCAGAGTCGTCAAAAGAGTTATGCCGATCAGAGGCGAAAGCCTTTAGAATTTGAGGAAGGAGACCATGTTTTTCTTAAGGTTACTCCGACTACGGGAGTAGGTAGGGCGATTAAAGCAAAGAAGTTGAATCCTCGATACATTGGTCCATTTCAAATCCTGGAGAGGGTTGGACCGGTGGCGTATCAGATGGCTCTACCACCTCATCTTTTGAACATGCAAGACGTGTTTCACGTGTCGCAGCTTCGGAAGTACACTCGTGATGCTAGCCATGTGTTAGAACCTGAATCGGTTCAGTTAAGAGAAGATTTGACGCTTCCAGTGGCTCCGGTCAGAATTGAAGATACTAGTATCAAACGATTGCGTAGAAAAGAGGTTTCATTAGTCAAAGTGGCTTGGAGTCGAGGCGGTGTTGAAGAACACACTTGGGAACTTGAGTCGGAGGTGCGAACGGATTATCCGCACTTATTCTCAGGTAATTGCATTTGAATTTTGTGGGCAAAATTCCTAATTAGGTGGGTAGAATGTAAAACCCGGTTAATTAACGGCTAATTAACCCATAAATGAGAATTTATTCTAGAAAGCCCAAAATGTGATTCTTATGGCTAAATGTGATAGAAGAGATTGAGATGAGAATTTCGGTACCAATTTTATAGAAATCGGACCAAGATTGGACCGAACGGGCCAAATCGGGCCAACTGGACCCAAAGTGGGCCCTTGGCCCAACACAACTAAACCAAAACCCTAGTTTTCAGCACTCTCTTTCCTCACTTATCACTCAAACACGCTGAAATTGGAGGCACAAGAGGGAAGAACACTCTCTCAAGTTCTCTCCCTTGGTTGATCTTCAAACCACCATAACTTTTGATCTAGAGCTCCGATTGCCACACCGTTTGCGGCCACGCGTTCACTGCAAAGAGCTCTACAAAACCTATACAATCAATCTTGAGATAAGCCACGTTTTGCTCTTCGAATTTCTAACCTTGATTTCGAGTTTCATGAGCAAAAATGTTGAGTTTTTGGGCTCTTTGATGTTATAGGACCCAACTCTCTTGAAGAAGAAGGTTAATCTTGCCTCCTTGGACCTTGGGTGTGGTAAGATTCTCAACCCTAGTATAATTTGTGGTTCTATGATGTTTGGGTATTGAGATGTTGTGTATGGGTATGATGATTGTGGCTTAGGTTGTGTATATGTGAATATTGGAGCTTGATTGGTGATATTGAAAAGCTTGAAAAGGGTTTGGTGATGAAAAATCTGTTCTTGGAGGTGTTGAGGCCTTGAGAGCTTGAGGAAAAAGTGGTTTGGAAGTGCTCCGGTTGAGCTTGGGAAATCAGCTAAGGTATGGTTTCGGTTTCTCGTATCTAATATGTAATGTGGTAGGAAATACTTAGGCTAGAGGCCCTAAGATAGGCATTCTGCTGGTGGTTGGGAGGTCTGAAGGAATTGGAAAGGGAAGTATTAATTAGACTGAAGAATCTTTAGTCAGATGCCCTTTTATGGTTTAGCTTGTTTATAAGCTTTGAATTATCTGGAGGAAGTTCTAGGATTGCCTTCGCATTTCCTCTATTATTATGTATTATATATGTGGAAGCTGTTACCATGCTGGGGACCTCTGGTTCTCACCCATGTGGATTTTGTGGTTTTCAGATGCAAGACGTGAAGTTTCCCGCTGAGGCATACTGGAGACTTCTAGATTTGCGAAGATCCTTTGTTCTCGGGACTCTATTTTGGTTTATATGTTTTGCTTAGATACTTTTATCTCCACTAAATAATACAAACTGTGATGACTCCTCTTATGGGGGATTTTGGAGAATAGGTCTTCTGTATTTGTGTCCCTTTGGGTTTCCTTTGGGGTTTTCCTTATTTTATCATATGTATATATTGCTATACTCGGACCGGTTATCTTTGCAGCCGGATCTTGAGTCTTGATATTCCTGTTTTTGACACTCCTTTGTATATATATAATCTCGCGTTGGTTTATCTTTTGTTCGTTATGTTATCGATCGGAGTGTTGCGCTTTCGAGTTGTGATTTTTGTTTACCCCTTTTTCTACAAAGACTCCTAGTTATAATCAATCATTCATACTACTATATGTACTAAATTTTTATTTTAGAGGTCGTAATGCCTTGCCATCTCTGAATTATGACTTAAGCATAAGACTCTGTATGATAGGGTGTTACATTATGGTATCAGAACAGTTCGTTCCTGTAGAGCCTGAGGGATGGACTGACTATGCTTCTGTGCATTCTCTGTGTGTGTGTGTTATGTCCTATTAGTATATCTGCTTGATATAATTGGCATAAACGTTCATGAGCATGCATTTGGGACTTTGAAGCACTAGACTTCCGATATTGAGACTGATCAACTTAATATCGATTGTTTGGTGTGTATAGGAACCAGATGGCGCCTCGTGGACGTGGTAGAGGTCATGTGAGAGGTCATACGAATGCTCGTGCACCGGGGGATATCCCTAATGACCCGGTGAACTTTATGTCTGCGTTGGAGAATATGGCTGCTACTATGCAAGCACTGCTGAAGCTCTTGGTCAACAGATGAACAACCATGGTAATGATGGAGGTGGAGTTCAGGGCCCGATGACACTGGCAAACTTTTTTGAAGGTTAATCCGCCTAAGTTCAAGGGAACTACTAGCCCAACTGAAGCCGATACATGGTTTCAGGCTATAGAGCGAGCACTGCAAGCACAAGTGGTACCTGAAGGACAGCGTGTCGAGTTTGCTACCTATATGCTCACCGGTGAAGCGTCGCATTGGTGGCAAGGTATCCGACGTCTTCTGCGACAGGGTGATGACTATATCACCTGGAATGCCTTCCAAGAGGAGTTCTAGAAAAAGTACTTTCCGACCTCTGCTAGGACGGCCAAGGAGCTT
Organism: Arachis ipaensis; assembly: GCF_000816755.2. Taxonomy (NCBI): domain Eukaryota; kingdom Viridiplantae; phylum Streptophyta; class Magnoliopsida; order Fabales; family Fabaceae; genus Arachis; species Arachis ipaensis. The sequence continues at coordinate 33,682,703 of NC_029787.2, read as the reverse complement.
GAATTATTACAGCTGAAGCAGGGTACTATGTCTGTATCTGAGTATACTGACAAGTTTGAGGAGCTGTTCAGGTTCTCCCGTATGTGCCAAGGGACTCCGGTGGAGTATGAGGAATGGAAGTGTGTTAAGTATGAAGGAGGACTCCGGAGTGATATTTTCAGTTCAGTGGGATCAATGGAGATTAGGACCTTCTCCGAGTTGGTAAACAAGTGTAGGGTTGCTGAAGAGTGTGTAAAGTGGGCAACCGCTGAGAAAGGAAGTCACAAAGGATCATTCCCACAAAACCGAGGGAAGAGCTTTGCACCTAGAGGTCCGTCTTTCAAGCGGGGAGGTTCCTTTAGGAGTCCCAACAACCACAACAACTCCCAAGGGAAGAAGTTTGGGAAGCAGCCTCAGAATGATCAAGCTTGTACTAGATGTGGGAGTCACCATCCGGGAGCACCATGCAAGGCCGGATGGGGTTTGTGCTACAATTGTGGAAAGGCGGGGTATAAAGCCGCAAGTTGTCCGGAGAGGCAGAAGCAAGGTACTGGGAAGGCACAACAGACTGGTCGGGTGTTCACCACTTCAGCTATAGGTGCTGAGGGATCTGAGGCACTTATTTGAGGTAACTGTGAAATGGCTGGTCAAACTTTAAATGCTTTATTTGATTCGGGAGCATCGCATTCATTTATTGCATTTGAGAAAGCCCATGAGTTAGGATTGAAGATCGTAACCTTAGGTTATGACCTAAAAGTGTATAATGCTACCCATGAAGCCATGGTAACTAGGCTAGGATGCCCGAAAGTTTCCTTTAGGTTCAAGCAGCGCGATTTTGTCCATAATTTAGTCTGCTTGCCGATGATTGGTCTTGATCTTATCTTGGGATTGGACTGGTTATCTGAGACCAACGTCCTGCTGGATTGTTCTACAAAGTCGGTGTACTTTATGCCGGAGGATATAGAAGGGTCGGTCGTGGTGAATAGTTATTACTTGAATTCGATGACGGTGAACTGTTCCGGAACTGAACGTCAGAGTATCCTTTTGTTAACCGCGGGCGTTTCAGGTGATGATTAAAGGTTGGAACAGATTCCGGTTGTGTGTGAGTTTCTGGAAGTGTTTCGCGATGATATTGATGAGTTCCCACCTAACCGAGAGGTTGAGTTTGCTATTGAGTTGGTGCCCGGGGCGGGACTAATCTCAAGTGCCCCTTATACGATGTCACCGTTAGAGATAACTGAGTTGAAGTCTCAATTGGAGGATTTGTTGGGTAAAAATTTTATCCGACCAAGTGTCTCTTCATGGGGTGCTCCAGTGTTACTAGTAAAGAAGAAAGATGGGAGTATGCGGCTCTGTGTGGATTACAGATAGCTGAACAAGGTCACAATAAAGAATAAGTACCTGTTGCCGAGGATTGATGACCTCATGGACCAGTTACAAGGAGCTGGAGTTTTCTCCAAGATCGATTTGCGATCCGGTTATCACCAAATAAGGGTGAGGGGTGAGGATATCCCTAAGACCGCTTTCAGGACTCGGTATGGTCATTACGAGTACACTGTAATGTCTTTTGGGTTGACAAATGCGCCAGCAGTATTCATGGATTATATGAATAGAGTTTTCCATCCGTTTCTGGATAAATTCGTTGTTGTCTTCATTGATGATATACTGATTTATTCCAAGACTGAGGAAGAGCATGCGGAACACTTGAAGACCATGTTACAGATTCTAAAGGAGAAGAAACTCTATGCAAAACTGTCTAAGTGTAAGTTTGGAAGAGTGAGGTGAAGTTTTTGGGCCACGTGGTGAGTAAAAAGGGAATAGCCGTAGATCCAACTAAGGTGGAGGCTATGATGGATTGGAAGCAACCAACAACCGTAACGGAGATAAGGAGTTTTCTGGGCTTAGCTGGCTATTACCGAAGGTTTATTAAGGGCTTTTCACAGATAGTTTTGCCAATGACAAAGTTAACCCGCAAAGACACTCCGTTTGTGTGGACTCCTGAGTGCGAGGAGAGCTTTTAGACATTGAAGAAAAAGTTGACCAGTGCACCTATGTTAGTGTTACCTGAGCCGAACGAGCCATTTGAGGTGTACTGTGATGCCTCATTGAAGGGTCTAGGGTGCGTGCTGATGCAGCATCGTAATGTGGTGGCGTATGCCTCACGGCAGTTGAGACCGCATGAAGTTAACTATCCTACGCATGATTTGGAGCTTGCTGCGGTCATGTTTGCGCTAAAGGTGTGGAAGCATTACCTCTATGGGGTTAAGTTCCAAGTTTTCTCTGATCATAAGAGCTTGAAGTACCTCGTTGATCAGAAAGAGCTTAATATGAGGCAGAGGAGGTGGATGGAATTATTGAAGGACTACGACTTTGAGTTGAATTACCATTCGGGAAAGGCAAATGTAGTGGCGGATGCGTTAAGTCGGAAGTCACTATATGCGGCTTGGATGATGCTTCAAGAGGAGAAGTTGCTCAAGGGATTCGAGAGTCTAAAAATTGGTGCTCGAGAAGTATCCGGAACTTTGTGTTTGAGCCGATTAGAAATCTCAAATGACTTTAAGTCCGAACTCCTAAAGGCTCATCAAATGATGAAGCGTTATGGAAGATGTTACCGGCTATTGAGCAAGGAAAACAGTGGAGAGTGTCGGAAGGAAAATATGGGTTATGGAGATTCAAGAGTAGGATCATTGTGCCGGATGTTGGCACTTTGAGAAGGGATATCTTAAAAGAGGCACACAAAAGCGGATTCTCCATTCACCCGGGAAGCACTAAGATGTACCATGATTTAAAGGCGATGTTTTGGTGGCCAGGTATGAAAAATGATGTGGCGGAATATGTTTCAAAGTGCTTAACTTGTCAAAAGGTAAAGATTGAACATCAAAGACCTTCCGGTATGTTGCAACCTTTAGAGATTCCACAATGGAAGTGGGAAAGTATTGCAATGGACTTTGTGTCAGGATTGCCAAAAACTAAGGCTGGTTTTGCTGCTATCTGGGTGATTGTGGACCGACTGATGAAGTCAGCTCACTTTTTACCCATTCGGATGACTTACACCCTTGAGGAGCTAGCACGGTTATACATAAAGGAGATTGTGGGACTTCATGGTGTACCTACTACTATAATCTCTGATAGAAATCCTCGTTTTACTTCAAGGTCTTGGGGTACATTTCAGAAAGCTTTTGGAACCCGATTAAGCTTGAGCACGGCTTACCATCCTCAAACAAATGGTCAATCCGAGAGGACGATCCAAACACTAGAGGATATGTTGAGAGCTTGTGTTTTGGACCAACCGGCGAGTTGGGATCGGTATATGCCATTAGTGGAGTTTGCATACAATAATAGTTATCATGCGAGCATTGGAATGGCTCCGTATGAGGCCTTGTATGGGAGGAAGTGTCAATCTCCGCTATGTTGGTATGAAGCTGGAGAGAAAAGCTTGTTGGGGCCGGAAATGATAGCTGAGACCACTGAACAAGTCAAGAAAATCTGAGATAGGATGCTTACGGCGCAGAGTTGTCAAAAGAGTTATGCCGATCAGAGGCGAAAGCCCTTAGAATTTGAGGAAGGAGACCATGTTTTCCTTAAGGTTACTCCAACTACGGGAGTAGGTAGGGCGATTAAAGCAAAGAAGTTGAATCCTCGATACATTGGTCCATTTCAAATCCTGGAGAGGGTTGGACCGGTGGCGTATCAGATGGCTCTACCACCTCATCTTTCGAACCTGCACGACGTGTTTCACGTGTCGCAGCTTCGGAAGTACACTCCTGATGCTAGCCATGTGTTAGAACCTGAATCGGTTCAGTTAGGAGAAGATTTGACGCTTCCAGTGGCTCCGGTCAGAATTGATGATACTAGTATCAAACGGTTGCGTGGAAAAGAGGTTTCATTAGTCAAAGTGGCTTGGAGTCGAGGCGGTGTTGAAGAACACACTTGGGAACTTGAGTCGGAGGTGCGAACGGATTATCGCACTTATTCTCAGGTAATTGCATTTGAATTTTGTGGGCAAAATTTCCAATTAAGTGGGTAGAATGTAAAACCCGGTTAATTAACGGCTAATTAACCCATAAATGAGAATTTATTCTAGAAATCCCAAAATGTGATTCTTATGGCTAAATGTGATAGAGAAGATTGAGACGAGAATTTCGGTACCAATTTTATAGAAATCGGACCAAGATTGGACCGAACGGGCCAAACCGGGCCAACTGGACCCAAAGTGGGCCTTTAGACCAACACAACTAAACCAAAACCCTAGTTTCAGCACTCTCTCTCCTCACTTATCACTCAAACACGCTGAAATTGGAGGCACAAGAGGGAAGAACACTCTCTCAAGTTCTCTCCCTTGGTTGATCTTCAAACCACCATAACTTTTGATCTAGAGCTCCGATTGCCGCACCGTTTACGGTGACGCGTTCACCGCAGAGAGCTCTACAAAACTCATACAATCAATCTTGAGGTAAGCCACGTTTTGCTCTTTGAATTTCTAGCCTTGATTTCGAGTTTCATGAGCAAAAATGTTGAATTTTTGGGCTCTTTGATGTTATAGGACCCAACTCTCTTGAAGGAGAAGGTTAATCTTGCCTCCTTGGACCTTGGGTGTGGTAAGATTCTCAACCCTAGTGTAATTTATGGTTCTATGATGTTTGGGTATTGAGATGTTGTGTATGGGTATGATGATTGTGGCTTAGGTTGTGTATATGTGAATATTGGAGCTTGATTGGTGATATCGAAAAGGGTTTGGTGGTGAAAAATCTGTTCTTGGAGGTGTTGAGGCCTTGAGAGCTTGAGGAAAAAGTGGTTTGGAAGTGCTCCGGTTGAGCTTGGGAAATCGGCTAAGGTATGGTTTCGGTTTCTCGTATCTAATATGTAATGTGGTAGGAAATACTTAGGCTAGAGGCCCTAAGATAGGCATTGAATTGTTGATGTTGTTGAATGGTTGATATATATGATGTGGTCATATATGTGATGATGATTATTGATGCCTTGATGGTATGATGTATGAGAGATATGCATGTTGTGATATATGCTTGATGATTGGTTATGGTTGAATTGTGGGTGAAACCATGTTGATGGTGAGTATGATATTGATTGTGTACAATGATGATGTATTGGAATTGGTGTTGTTGAAAATTGGCATGAGGAAGAGTATATGACATGTCAATGTATTTGAGTTTGAGCCACTTGGGGGAAGTGGGTTAAAATGATGGGATAGTGATTTTATGAATTGTGGTAAAGTGTCAATGTGTGAGTTGAGGAGGCTTGATGTTGAATTTGATATATTTTGATTGATTTCAAAGAAAAGGGATGAAATTGGCATGTTTTGATTTATTTTGAAAAGAGTTAAAAATGGCTTGTTTTGAAAATGGCACTTTGTCGTTTTGTATGAAAAATATGGTTTTTGGACATACTTTGATGGGACATAACTTGGACTACGGATCTTTGTTTTGTACCAAATATATTTAGAAATGAAATTAGATCCGGGATGTCCATGCCGTTCGAAGAACGGGTGAAAAACGATTTAAAATGAGGAAGTTATGTCCGTCGGAAGATTGGGGGTTGAATCTGTGAATTCTGCAGTTTTTAACTTAGAAAATTTTTAGCAGAATGACCCCCGCGTGTAGGCGCACTTAGCGCGTACGCGCCGTTCTTCTCGAAAGCGCCATCCACGCGTGCGCGTGATGTGCACGGGCGCGCCTAATGTGCTGCACCCAATGCCCAGCCATTTTCCAGAGAGTTGTGCCAGAATTGTGCCAGTATTGTGCCTGGGGCACGAGAACACCCACGCGTACGCGTGGCTGACGCGTGCGCGTCACTTGGCTAATTTCCAATCCACGCGTTAGCGTGCATGACGCATACGCGTCGATGAGTTTTGTGGCCATCCACGCGGGTGCGCAGAGTGCGCGTACGCGTGGCCCTGTTTTCATCCCAAAGTTGATTTTTGAGTTTTAAAAGCCAAATCTCATACTTCTAAGTCTCCGATCTCACCACTTATGTCTTAAATCATTATGATATGCCTAGCAATGAGAAAAGGAGCTAGGGGATGTGGTAACTTACGAGTGAAGTAAGGGAAAAATGAATGATCAATGAGGATCAAGCATGATTATGTGAGATGCGGAGGATGGTGGTGGAAGTGCTTGTTATGCCATGGGCCGAAGGGCCGTTATTGTTAATGAATTGGCTGGTTATGGATTTAACCGTGAGCCAGATGGCTAGATTATTGCCGTGTTACGACGGAGCCATGATTATGGCTAAGTATAAATGCATATATGCTGTTGAATGAATTGTGAATGTTGCACTTCCACTGTTGGAGATGAGAGTTTCCCTAGGAGGAAGCAGTGGCTAGCCACCACGTGCTCCAGGTTGAGACTCGAAGTTCTTCTGACCCTATGTCGTAAGTGTGGCCGGGAACTGTGAAAGACCCGGATGAGCTCGCCCCCGTAAATATTCACCAGTGAGGGTGATAGATATGGATCATGATTATGATCTAGTTTATGCTGAGTATAACTCGAGCTGGGGATGCGCGACAGAGGGACAGTCCAATGGTTAGCTACCAGGACTTGTCGGGTTGGCTCTATAACCGACAGATAATATCATCAGCCACTAGGGACAGGCATTCATCATATGCATACTATATGAATTGTTTGAGATTGCCTATTTGACTGCATATTACTTGCTAATTGTCTAAATGCCTTATCTGTTCCTATTTGTATATCTCTTGTTTGATATAACTGTGTTTGCTACATTATACTCTTGCTGGTGGTTGGGAGGTCTGAAGGAATTGGAAAGGGAAGTAATAGTTAGACTGAAGAATCTTTAGTCAGATGCCCTTTTATGGTTTAGCTTGTTTATAAGCTTTGAATTATCTGGAGGAAGTTCTAGGATTGCCTTCACCTTTCCTCTATTATTATGTATTATATATGTGGAAGCTGTTACCATACTGGGGACCTCTGGTTCTCACCCATGCGAATTTTGTGGTTTTCAGATGCAGGACGCGAGGTTTCCCGCTGAGGCATACTGGAGACTTCTAGATTTGCGAAGATCCTTTGTTCTCGGGACTCTATTTTGGTTTATATGTTTTGCTTAGATACTTTTATCTCCACTAAATAATACAAACTGTGATGACTCCTCTTATGGGAGATTTTGGAGAATAGGTCTTCTGTATTTGTGTCCCTTTGGGTTTCCTTTGGGGTTTTCCTTATTTTATCATATGTATATATTGCTATGCTCGGACCGGTTATCTTCGCAGCCGGATCTTGAGTCTTGATATTCCTGTTTTTGACACTCCTTTGTATATATATAATCTCGCGTTGGTTTATCTTTTGTTCGTTACGTTATCGATCGGAGTGTTGCGTTTTCGAGTTGCGATTTTTGTTTACCCCTTTTTCTACAAACGCTCCTAGTTATAATCAATCATTCATACTAATATACATACTAAATTTTTATTATAGAGGTCGTAATGCCTTGCCATCTCTGAATTATGACTTAAGCATAAGACTCTATATGGTAGGGTGTTACAGCATACAAGTATAGTTTTCTATCTTTCGTTCACTATCGCTGTCTTTTTTGATGTTTCTAAACTTCAAAATTAATTAATAATGTACATAATCTATTTTTTATATAAGATGACATACACTTTTCTCATGCATTAAGACTTCATTGAACATAGTTTACAATTACTCTTCATCCACTTCTACAGATTTTTGTCTTTGTCTGATTCATGCACTACTATTTTCTAATATGTTCATCACTTCTTCCTGTCTGATTGCTATTGTCCATTTATGGTGTCCTCTTGCCAATTTCTAAGCAGTCATGTTCCAACCTCTATATATTTTGCTATTTAGGCACTCCCTATACCTCACATCCAACTTATATCCCACTCTTTATTAGTTTCCTAACTATCTCTTTTTTCCTATTCTTTAATTATTTTCTCACTTGAAATGGCTTCACAGTTTAATCTCTTGAAGGATATAGACCCCTCATCTGAAAATCAGGTTTATAAAATCAAAGTAAGGCTCATTAAGTCTTAGTCACTAATTTATTCTGAGCTTAAGTATCAGAAACCGATGATAGAACTGGTCGTGATGGATGAAATGGTTTGTGTAGTTTGCTAATTTTCATATAAGATATTTTAATAGATCACAAAGAATTTGTTATTAACTTTATATTTTTATGCTTTTTTCAGGGAGATCGTATTCAATATACCATAAGGAATCCTCTCAGGAGACTATTTGAGGGTGACTTATCTGATAGCAAAGTATACACAATCTCCAACTTCTCATTGTCACTGAATGATCAGAAGTACAAACCAACAACTCATTCTCATCGTATATATTTCAAGAGAGAAACTCAGTTTAGGATTGTTCACGAGCCTGGCTTCATTGATCATAGTTTCCATTTCGTATTTAATGAATTAATACTCAAGCATTCCAACCCTCAGTCCCACTTAATTGGTATAAATTATTTGAACTTTTAAGATCAATTTTTCTTATATTATTCAACTTTTATACACGTAATTTCGTATTTTTTTTGCTAGATGTTATTGGCTTGATTACTGGGAAGGGTGACACAATTGAGTTTATAAGGAAAGGCAAGAGTTGTGTATACATTGTGGTTGAACTTGATGATATGAAGTATTTCCGACCATTATATATGTTGTTAAACTCTGCTATTTATATTTTATCATTTCATTACTCTTTTTCACCGTCATTAAATTTTTGTTATATGCTTTTTAAATAGGGATAATGGTAAAATTAGGTGTACTCTGTGAGAAGAGTATGCAAAGATGTTAGTTAAGCATATTGAAGATTAACCCACTTCTGAATATGTAATAATAATTCAATTTGCAAAGTTCAATCTTTTCAAGGGTTAGTATAAATGTTCTATCCAAATCTGCTAATCAACATGTAAAATTTTTACTTTCTTATTTACATTCTTATATTTTTTTTATATCAAATTTTAGGCTCAATGGGTGTATCTAATACAAATTGTAACTCCATTTTGTACATCAACGTTGACTTTTCAGAGGTGAAGGATTTTAGAAAGAGGTAACGTTGATTAATTTATATTTTTTTCAATCATTATTATTTATTCAAAGCTGATTTTTTTGTTGTTTGATAATTGCTACAGTGTTATAATGGTTGAGGTTCTACCTGCAAACCAGCTATCTCAATTATCTGATGGACCATTATACTCTCTTGAGGATAATCTTATTAAACAAACAAGTTTCAAGAACATATGTGATCTTAAGGAATCCTCTGAGGCTTGATTTTTCTATTTCTCTTATATGTGTGTGTGTGTGTGTTCAAATGATCTTAAATCCATTTTTCTAGAATGGTACCTATGTCACATATGGGACTGTTGTTGCTATTGACTACAAGAGTGGCTGGTGGTACAAGAGTTGCAAGCATTGTTTCCATGCTCTAAAGGAATCTGAGAATTCATTCCATTGTGTTACCTGTGACACATTCCCAAATTCTCATGTTCCTAGGTATATAGTTCTACATTTATAATTATTTTTTGTTAACCTTTATCAATGCCAAATTTTTTGTTTATTAACATCAAACATGTTCAGATTCAGTATAAATTTAAGAGTTGCTGATGAATTAGATACCGCCTCCTTTATACTATATGACAAAGAAGCTAGCAAATACCTTGGTGTATCTGCTTCTAATATGAGCCTGTTTCATGTCAACAAGGTTGCATCTGATTTTTTAAATCTTTCTCTATTTTCTAATTTATTTTTTTGTTATTAATATGCCAATTTCTGCATCATTAATTCAATTCATATGTTACATTTTAATCAAGGAGGTTTGAAGAATGAATATCCTCAGGAGCTCAATACTTTCGTTGACAAGAACTTCATATTTAAGATTTCAGTTAAGATGGAAGATATCAATGCTTTCCAACCATGCAGAATTGTTGTTCTTAAGCTTTGTGCTGATAATTCAATCATTTCAAAATTTCTTGATAAACACAAGATATATAATGTATGTTTACAAAGATTTTAAGTTTCTTTAAATCTATATTATTGGTTCATTCTATATATCATTTTGAATTTTATTTCAGAAAAAATTGGTCCATGAAAATTCTGAACTTATTACTATTCTTTCCGACTCTACTGAAACTCCCAAGATTACAAATTCTTAATTCCTCATTTTTCCTTACCATTTTAGGCTACTATAATTAACTATATAATTTAATTGCAATTTTGCATTCTATACAACAAATAGGTTCGCCTCCATTGAGATAATTGGTGATGATAATACTGATTCATTTTCGACTCCAAAAAGGGGACTCATCGAGGCTACTTCATGTACCAAAAGTCTTATTGATGTTTATCCAGATTTTGAGAATCAGTCATCTACTAAGTCTCGAAAGATTACCGTTGAAGAAGTTCATAATGTTGTAAAGCTTCATGAAGAATAGCTTTTCAAGAACCTTTTTCTTATATTTTTGTAGTTTCGTTTTAATTGCTAAATAATATATGATGTGATTTAATCACATCAAGGTTATGTTTTAAGTTAGTCTCAGTGTGTCTTTTATTCCAATAAGAATGTTAGTGTTATGCACATAATTCATAGTCCTTCTATTATAGTAAGTTGTAGACAAATTTCTATGTCATATGTAACTCATGCTTGGTTCTTATCTATTAACTCAATTTCATATGTTTAAATAAGGTTGATTGTCTTTATTGATTTTATTATTCCTTTATTTACAATTTGTATCCACTCCTTTTTTAAATCTTAACATAATAAGTACTTTTATTTGACATCTTCTTGACAAAATGTCATGTAAATAACTTTTTGTTATTAATTAATAAAATCTAATTACACTTATTTCACAGCTGATGTAAACCAATTCGTGCATGGACTAACATATCACAGTTAAAATTGTGTATTAAAAATCCCTAAGTTCTATATATTCTTTTTAATGTATAACCTCTTATTAATCTATATTTATATTCATATTATATTTATATTCTCTTTTTTCTTATTCACCAAACAGTTCTTTATTCCATACCTCCTTCTAATTTAATGGCTGAAAATTTAATCTTTTTTATTTGTTTTTTTATTCCCCTACTAATTTATTATGCAATGAGTACACGTACAATTATTCTCACTAGACTTTATTCTTCAAGACATTATTCTGACACATTGATATTTTACAGCATGCACTAATTACTTATGTCAGATTTTTTTGGTTATCCCCACTCTACTAACGTAATTTATATCTTATATCTTATATGTACTTACTATAGCCATTACCATTTTCAAGAAGACTATTACATCTATATAAAGTACATCCACCCTTTGCGATTTATTGCCTTTTTTCCAGAGATATTTCAACAACTAACAAGTTCTTCCTCCTTCATAAGTTTATAGTTTCTTTCTTCTTCAAATTCAATACTGTCTCTTCAATATCATATCTTTTACACAAAGTCAGTTTTTTATACCATTATACATTTAAATTTGCTTCTTATTTTTGTTAGTTACCAATATTGGAAATGGATACTACTCATTTCATGCCTCCCGAATTTAACCATGATAGAATTTTCTACATGCAAGTGGATCCTCTTAGGGTAATATTCTTAAATGATTGCTCATCAACTTATATATTGATCAATATTTTGTACTTTTTCAATAATTATTTTGTATATTAGTATCTAAACACCTTTTTTTTTATATATTAGATAATGCATGAGTTGCCTTCAATTTTTTATCACACCTACAAAGATCATCTCAAAGAGAGGATGTTATTTGTTGATCTCAATGATAATCAAATAGAACTGCATTTGGGGAAAGGCAAAACTTCTGGTTATATTCTATTTGGTTTGGAAAATTTACTGAAGTTCTACTCTCTTAAAAAAGGTGGTTGGTTGAAGTTAATATATGTTGGGGAAGATGTATTTTTCTTGCAAAAGGTCAAAGATAATAACATGTGTAAGATGATTGTAGACCACCCTACTGGAGATTTAAACACTAAATCAGTTGCAGATATCCTTCAAGATATACCACATTCGTTACCTCAAAATACAAACCCTGCTTACTCTTATACTCATATTTCTCCCATTATTTTAACTCTACATAGTAACACTAATGGTTCTTTTCCTACACAGAAGGTTGATCTTGGTGCTAGCTTTTCTGCCTTTACCCAATATAATGTTCACAACCAGCTAATGACAACAAATCCAAATGCAAACAACTCTTATCAATTCCAACACAATGAGGATTCATTTCGTTATGGTTCAGTTAATAATAATGTCAACAACTCTACGGATTATCCTTTACATGTTCTTTATGGTAATGCATTGGATTTTAACTTTGGCTCTTTTAAAAATGGAACTACATCCAACATAGATTTAGGTTCTTCCACCCCCTTAAAGTCAGGTTATGTCCGTCGTGCTAAAACTTTAGATTTTAATACCATAGACACCTGCTACTTAATTAATAATGCTTTTTGGTGCATTAAACAAGTTTCATACAACCAGATTCAAAATAGTGCTGTGGTGAGTTTATATTTATTCAGAGTTTATATCTTTTTTCCTAAATTGGTTCAGAATTTAGTAGTAACATTTTTTTTAACAGGTTTTGCCCACCAGATTCGCATAGAATGCTTTTCCAAGCAAGCCTGACAATGTGAATGTTGTTCTCGATAATGGATGTTCATATCAACTGGGATTACGCTGGAATAAAAAAAGGAAGATTCAGCTATATCTGACTAGAGGTTGGAAGCATCTTGCAAAGTCTAATGGATTCAGACATGGTACTTTATTGAGATTTTCTATATACCCCAATGATGAATCTAACATGCATCTCAAGGTCCTTAGTCTATAAAGATATTGTCAATATAAACTATATTGACACGCATTTAGTTAATTACTTATGTTTTAATTTTCTTTCATCATATTCTCGATCAGTTCATTCTCATGATCACTTCTATCACTAAGTTATGTATTTCTTTGAACTGCGATCATGTATTGTTATGCGTGTTTATTTAATTCCTTTTTTAGCAATGTATTTTATTTTTTTTCTTTCACTAAACAGCTTTTCTTTCTTAATTGCTTGAATTCTTCTACAGATCATATCTTTCCATTGTGTGATATACTATTAGCTATTTTTTCTCAAGTTTTTAAATTAAAAATGTCCAAAAAAATCAAGGCAACTAATTAGTTTTTAGTCTCTCAATATCACTAATCGTCATTTTTTCATTTCAGTTTAATTTCAATGAATGGACTCATCAAATGAACTCATACAACAACATATAAGAAAGTTTAGTTATCTTTGATTGGAATTTTTTTTCCTTCGTTTTTGTTACTTTACCATCTGTATCATGTTATTTTCATAAATGTAGGATATATGAACCAAAATCACGACATATTAGAATGTACACCTATAATTATAGTAATGTTGAATCTTTATATACATGTTGCTAATTATATGATTCATTTAGTAATTTTTCTAACATTACATTATGCACATGTAATAACTGATTTTTAATTACTTACCTTTTTTTAACACAGATATTTAGTACTCTAAACATTACTTGTCTAGAATTTGAAAAGAAAAAAATTACAAGTATGTCCTACAAATTTACATGTATATCTTTACCTATCTTACTGCTAAATTTACGTTTAATTTGAATGACATGTTAATAAATTTGTTGAATATTATGTATCATGAATTTTTCATTTAGTTTAGAAAAACTGTCTACCTTAACTTGACTTTTTTTTACAATTTTTTTTTTCTTTTTTGAATTGGTTATCATGTATACCTACGAGCCGTGTCTACAACTTCACTTTCCAACCTGAAGAACTGTAATTGGCCTTTTGTTTCTCCGATTATTTGCTCTGATTTTTTGTGACCAATACTTTTCAAAGCTATTACCTTCCACAAGTTACACCCTGTCATGTACTCATTACTCACATAGTTCCACCAATACTGATCAATTGAGTAAGAGTTAATTTTCATATATTTGTCTTTTATATTTAGTACTTTTTTACATTTTCGATAAAACCACGACAATTTTTTTTCTTATCTTTACTTTCTGTTATAAGGTAATCAGACAATAATTATCCCTAAGCTACAGTTTGGAAGCTATGATATCCAAAGTATCATAATATTTAAAATAATATTTTTCTAACTTAGTTATTTCTTTTTTTCTATATCCCTATAAATTTTTTTATACAGAGTTATTAAACATGAGCTTCCTACATTGTAACCTAGATAACATATTGATATTGAATAACAAATCTGAATACCATGTAATGTGAACAAACTATACATTATTTACTTTTTTTATATTAATTTTCTTATTCCAACCATGATTTTTTGTGTCATACATGCATCATTAGTTCCTTTTTCAACTACAGATTTTAAGAATTCATTACATTACTTCATCTTCAGTGATGCTCAACTTTTTAAATGAACACAATCTTTTTCTACTATTTAAAAATTTTGTCGTCTTCTTTTCTTTGTATTATAAGCTTTTCGAAGATTAATTGTTTGGTTTCTTTCCCAAGGTCTGCTATGGTTTCTTCATGACCAATAGTTTACTAGGCCATTACCCTTCCACAAGCTACACTCTCTCATGTAATCATTACTCAGTTTACTCCACCAATAAACATTAATTGAGTAATACTTCATCTTCATGTATCTGTCATTTACGTATAGTACTTTGTTATATTCTCGATGAAATAGTAACTTTTTCTTCTTGATCTTCATTTTCTATCAGTAAAAAGTCATTCAATAATTACCTCTAAGCTATAGCTTCACAGATATAACATCTATAGTATCATCATTTTGAAAATTATATTTTATATTTTTTACGCAATACTCTTTCCTTCTTTTTTCTTTCAATTGCATTCTATAAATACAGCACTACAAGGATTTTTGCATTTATAAACACATATGGTTAAGTTTATAAATGTTGTCCTCTTCTCCAATTTCATTCATGTTACTTTTAATAAAATAATTACATTTGTGTATCTCTAGAAGATTTACTTTCCCAAAAGGTATTTGCATTTCTCTTTTATTAAACTTTCATATCCAGCTTCAGTTTATTTATTGTTTTAGTTCTTACTTCAGTACTACCAGTCTGTGCTACTTATCTTGCTAGAATAATTCACATTTTATCTTGCTAGAATAATTCACATTTTCTCATATCAGATGGAGACCCAACAAATCTCTCATAAATTGGTGGAAGAGAGTCGTATTTTTTACTTATATATCATCCCATTTTCGGTATTATATGCTCCCTCACAACAAGAACTTTTTGGTTATTGATTTTTATTTATTTAATAATTCTAGTTTATTCCTAATGTTTAGTTGATTCCATACATATTCATACATAAATCTAATTTTATGTTATAGTCACAGAACATCCATGAGCTTCCCAGAGAGTACAAGAAATCCTTTGAGGATAAAATATTGATTATTGACTCCAAACATAACCAGGTTCAGTTACGTATTCTAAGAGGTCATTCGAATGCTTTTATAATCGAAGGTCTTGAGAACTTAGTTAATGATTGAGGTACCATTAAGAGTTTCAATCTGGTACCCTTTGTGTGACAACAAAAGGAAATTAGAAAAACAAACTTAATATCCAACAATTCTTAATATAAACCTACTATTTTTCTCATTCAGTAAACTTCTTTTGTTTTCTTCACAGTAGGAATGGATACATTCTCTAAACCAAAAAAAATATTTAAATGGCATAATTTTAGCATAATAATCTCAAAAGATTAGAGAAACAACAGAATAAAATAAAGGAACCCAGCGGTTGAAATTACACCATAAAGATTTTTAAAGAATTTTCCACTGTTTTAAAACAATAGTTTTTCGAAATTGAATGCATAAAAAGGCATAATTCAACAGTTAGATATAGAGAGATAAATAGCTCCAATCTCAAGCAAATGGTGAAAAAAAATGACAAAACAGCAACACTTATTAATTATTTAGTTCAACACCCAAGAAAACAGAAGGGAAAAAAAGATTCAGACAAGGAAAAAAGAAATAAATAAAAGAGAGAAACAAATAACCATAAGTTTCTTACTAATTTTATTTCATAAGAGAGGTAAACAAAATATGTATTTAGAAAGTAAATAATCAAGAAGATAAAATACCATAAAATCAGAAAACCAGAAAAAAAAAAAAAACAATAAACCAGTGAATACAATTGCACCCTATAAATACATTAACTTATTTTTACACACATATAAACTTTCACATATCATAAAAAGGTAAAATTTATAAACCCACACAAAAGAAAACAAAAGAATAATTCATATAAAAAATAAACAAGTAGTGGTCTTACTTAACTTACCCAAAAGTATTTTATCTCTGAACCCAAAAACTGCTGCACAATTGAAGAAGCAAAAAAAAAAAAAGGCAACAAGACCAAATTTGCCTCTCAACTCCTGTGTCCAAACCAGCTCCTTTCAATGAGATAAAAATTAGAATAAAGAAATGAAGGAAATAGGTAAGGAAGGGTTACTTTGCGACTTTTTGAAGGCTGGTGTAGGCTTCGAGCACATTGGATTACGTGATTCACAGGATTTTGGATCTCTCTGAAACACAAAATAGAGAAAATCCATCGTAAAAAAGGGAAGGAATATCATAGCAACTTGCAACAATCCAGGCGAAAATCAAGACACAATTTTTCACACTTCAACCAGGGAAGCAAAAACAGATCGAAATAACACGAAAGAAAAATGAATATTTTTATCTTAAATTAATAATTAATCTTAAATAATTAGAGAGTTATCTTTATCTAACCAAAGTAATTAAGTACCAAAAATTAGCTAATTACCATGCAATCAAATTAAATATCAATGAAACCCGTTAAACCTTAAAACCCAATGATAAAACAGCACAAGCAATACTAAATTAGTGTTTTGCATCATCCTAATTAAGACACTTGTTTCCTTTTTACTCTAGGAAGATTAGATGCAAATAAAAATGACAAAAATATGGCCCCATAAAAAGAGATAGTTAAGAATGAAGGCAAAATATATCAAACTTACACTGGGGACAAGAACAGGAAGGCAGAAATTATGTTTCCTGAGCAAGACAAAAGAAAGTAATTAAGATCAATGATGATATAGTAGATACAATTGAAGTAACTAATTAATTAGAGTATGTGAGAGACCTAAGATGCCGACAACAGTTCAAGTGATTTCTCCTGAGCATGCATATTAATTAAAAGTTTTCAATATACAAACTCTAAAATCACAATGAAACCATCTCATGAAAGCATCATATGATTAAGCCGCAAACAAAAAGTAAACTGCTCCATGTTCATCTAGTTCTTATCAATTCTTTTAAATTATGGAATATAAATTTTTCAGGTTTATTGAATGATAGAAAAATCTCAGCAATTGAGATTTTAATAAAAAGAAAATGCATTAGACTTAAAAGAATGTTAAAATCTAGTAAAGGCTTTGGTGAGAATTGCATACACCTTACTCAAATCACTACCAACCCATCAAATATAAAGTCTAAAAAAATTCATAAAAACATAAGCACTTTTGTCCAATTAATAGATACTGAGAAACAAATATTAATATTCTACGGTAGATGCAATTCCTTTAAAGAGTAATAAGATAAGTTTCAAGAAACCAATTTACAAATATAGTAGACTTTTTTCTCAATAAAATTTACTTGAACGAAGTCATAACATATAAACATATGAAGACAAAAGAATTATTAGAAGATCATACTAACTGTCTGATTTACTTAATTCCATTGGCAACAATGAAAGAGTCTATAGTTTTCCCAAATCTATGAAAAGTTAACACTCCCCAATGTACTTCCTTTGCCTACTTCACCACCTCAATGATCTCTGTAACAATTCCAACTTGGTTGATCTACATTACAATGGGGTATATAAAATGTATGAGCTTTAGAAGTGAATATTACGATATGTACTTTGGTCACCATAGCAATTATCACTATTATAAGACTGAAACTGCATGTATCTCAGTCTTTATAGACTTGATAAAAATCAGGTCAATGGAAAATAAAGAAAAGAAAAAAAACAACAAAGGTCAATCTGTTGAGCTTTGTTTTCTTTCTTAATTTCATGTTCTAATCTCCTTTTAATATATATTTTTTTAAGTCGCAAACTTACAGCAGAATCAGAAATTGCATCAAAGATTTATATGTAAATTTAACAAAACAGTAAGTTCATACTTGCGCTTCTATGTCGTGATTTTTAATGGCAATGGAAGAACAAAAAGAAAAAGCAGCAAAAAATCAATTAAAAAATGAACTTATCAACAGAGGTAGTAGCTATTACCATGAAATTGAAGTTTGAATGAAGGAAAGCGTTGCAGCCGCAGTGGTTTGTTCATTGCTTATGTAGACATTGGGTTCTTCACTTCTTCCTACAATCTTACAGCGTACATCACAGCAAAGAGTAACTTCTGGGTTCTGTCTAATTGGCTGTTTTTGGACTTTGCTCTGTATTTATAATTATCGTAACAATTAAATTAAATTTATGCACGTTTAAAGATTGACAAAAACAAATGCATAAGTAAAATACTATAGAAATCCATGTCAGAGGAAGAACAGCAATAAAAAAAATAACAAAATAGCAATTAAAAAAAATTAATTTATCAAAAATAGCTCATGCAACAGTGTTTTAATATGGGTAAAAAACTTGTAAACTCTATCTTCTAATGTATTGCATAAAGAAGCAACTTTTTTCAAACTCTGGATATCCAAACATCTCTATTAACGAAATATGATTAATTTTATGAAGAAAAAGTGAGAACAATTTTGAACTAAACAAAGGAACACCATCAAAGTCCATTTAAATCACTTACCTTAAGAAAAAGAGCGTTACCTGCATACTCTAGTACTACTCTCTCAATGCGTTTTGCATTAAACATCAAGAGATCATCTCCAACTAACTGCACAATATTGCAATGAGCAGAAACCATTCAAATAATTGTTAAAAACTTCTAATTTGTATGCTTATTCATATGACTATATTTTTTGAATTTCTTTTACCATGTGCAGGAAGTTGAAGTTCACGGCCAATATTTTTCTAAGAGTTGAAGATTCCTGCAAAAAATCAGAACAAAAACCTTTAAACAAAAATTTCTTAAGTCCGTATGTTGGTTCCAGCTCAAATAATTGACCACAGAAAAGTTTCAAATATTTCCAAACCTAAATCCTTTTCTTAAAATCAAATCCAGCTGATATAAAAGCATGGCCTTTGTTTATTTGTTTTGAGTTAAAAAATATATATGGAAACAGCAACAGAAACGAATTACTTTTATAGACTCATCGTTCTCAACTTCCTTCCTCATCATGGATATACCTATCTGACAACATGCAAAAGAATAACATAATGCTTTTGCAGTATTTTTCTTTTGACTAAATTAAAAATTTAAATTAATCATTCAAAGGCATAAAAAATCTTTATGAGTACCTAACAAACTTGTTTTCATAATGGTATTACCTAGTCTTTAGGCAATTCCAATATCCACCCCCCAATGCACAAACAGGAATGTCAAGAACAGCAGGATTTGGAACATTGAGCAACTGCAAAACACAATAATAGATCAAGTTATGGTAAGATTAGGATTGTATGATAGAAGATAAGCTCAACTTATTTGCAAAAGTCACTTGATATACTGGAGGAATGATCAAATATATAAATCTAAACTTAACAAATCTCCAAGATATGTAATAACTCTTAAGGGATAATATCAAAATACTTATACCAACAGTAAGAACACACAACTTAGACAACATAATAGGACACATGTTAAGAAAGGTGGGGAAAAAATAAAAGGGGTACGAATTCTTTTTTCCTCTGTTTTTCCTCTGTTTTCTTATATTGTTGTCGGGGTTAGAGTGTACCATGGTAAGAAAAGATTTTGAGGAGCCTCCCAATAAGCTTCCTACCTATGAGTGTTGATAACCTTATCTTATATTAGACCAAGAGTACAACCAATCATTTCAATTAGAAACCACAAAGAAAGATCTAAATTGAAGCTCATAGCAGCATACACAACAACCCAAAATATAGACACATATGAATGAAGAATACGTTATCAGATTTAGAGTTGAAGTCTAAATTGACCAAATAAAAAGAAACCACTGTAAGTTTGTTAATAAAGCCAAATTTAAATTTGCATTTTGTAAATAAAGTCAGAATATTATTTGAGAAAATAGAATCCAGAATATCACTAATTATCTGATCCAACCTAACAAACAATACTTGAATATAGTAAAATTAGGCCAAATTCTTTGCAAGCTTTCAGCATCAATTTGTAACAAAAACCATAAAGTAATAGAAGCACTTAAAAAAATACAAAAAAATAGTGAACAGAAGCTCCACAACAAATGCTCGCATAAAAGGACTGAAAGCTAGAATGTAACAAAGCAGTTAAGGACTGAAAGGAGCTGTAACAACAGAGCAGTAAAAGAACCGGAAGCTAGTCATTCATCCCTCTTACACCAGATTAATTAACAAATTTCTTAAACTACAACTTGAGGTGTATGAAAGCCTTTCAATCAGAACCCTGCAAGAGTCTTCAAATTTGAGTTTAATAGTTGAACATTTAAACTATACTAAACATACTCAACTTTCACCTCCAATTGGTTGCATCTCAATATCATTCCAGAATTAAAAATTATAAAGTCTCAAAGTTACTGACTTTTATGCATAATACATCTTACTTTAAAAATCCAAATCTTTAAAACCACAACTCTAACAATTCTAAATTTTTATGAAATTAAAGTGTTAGAACCAGAGCTTCATTTAAAATTGGTTCCATTTAAAAATGCAAACTGGAGAATTTCTAATAGAGGAAACAAGTTGCTGCTGTGTTAAACGTTCTGCAAAAAAACCAGATTTGACATCCATAATTCAAAAATTCACCATAAATCATAAACTTAATGAAAAAGTCTCAAATTCAGCAGTCTAGCTCCCTATATTCCCAAGCTTAATCCGGACTTGGTCCCACGCAATTCCGATAATCACAGATTTAGTTGTAGTTTTTCAAAGTTGCTGACTCGGTATAGAAATTACGCAGAAAATCAGATTTAGAATTCAACTTTGAAAAATCATAACTAATTCTCTAGTTGATACGAAACCTTCAAAATTGAGTTTTCACAATTACACTTAATATAATTTACTTAACACTTAAATTCTTATCATTTCAGTCACTATAGAGTCACTGATTCACTTTCAAAGTTGCCGTTTATTTTCAAGAGAACCAGATTTTCAGCAAACCATTTAGTATTCAAAACCCAACCCTTCAATACCCCTCAAAACCAATTCCAATCACAACTTCAGCCACAATTCAATATTCACATAATCAACCAATTAATCACAGCTATTAAATCTATTTGCAGTTATTCAATAAACCTTGTAGGCATTCTTAAATTAAAATCGTTTTAAACCCCCTACCTCGATGTCGCAATCGCATACTTTAACGTAACAAATACCTTCTCTTTTAGTGTCAGGGCAGCAGCGGTAACTCTCACACAACCAGAACGGCAACAATACCAGCCTTCGCAACTTTGACCATGGTTGCAGTAAAATAGAGGATTTAAATTGAGTAGGAATCAAAAGCAATTTTCAGCCCTAGGGATTCAAGACAAAGCAAGGACTTAAATAGAATTAAAATCAGAACATGGCTACCATAGCAGTAACAAAACAAAACAAGTAAATGGATCAATCCTAAGGAAAAGATCAGACCAGTACCCAGATAACAAAATCATAATCAGCAATGGCTTCAACCGTCCTATGGCAGCACCAGCGACAACAGAAAACGGCCTCCTCTCCTTTCCGGTTCGTGATTCCAGTGGCAGCAATGATCACCCAACAAACAACAACGGCAGTGGCGTTTTCTCAGATTCCAAAACCCATAAGCAGAAACAAAACTGGCGGGCCTTCCTCCTCCAGCGGCGGCTTGGCGAGACGCGGCAGCAGCAGAGTGCGACAACGGCGGTGCTGCAGCTCAATAACAGCGATGCGGTGGCAGCTCGCGAGGATGGCGACGGCAACCCGCGGCGCTGACGGCGACAAGGCTGGTCGTGGGCTTCTCTTCGTGTGTCTCTCTCTCTCTCTTCGCGATTCTGTCCCATCGACGACGGCTTGTGAACGGATCGGCAGTAACGCAAGCTTGTGGGTCCATGGACGGGACGGCGCCGTGAAGCAGCTCGACGGCGAGCTCCAGGGCGGCGACGGTGACGGCAGACAGCATCTCTTCTCTCTTGGATGCAAGCTCTCTCCTCTCCACCCTTCACGCTTGACAGCGACGGTGACGGCGGCGAGGCCCCAGCCAGCGCCGTCTCCCTTCTCTTCCCTCTTTCTCCCTGTTTCCCCCTTTCTTCAATTTGTATGCATTTGTTATGAAGGAGGGTGAGGCTGCGGCTGCGGCTGTTAGGGTTAGGAACCGGGGAAATTAGGATTCTGAGTTAATTTTGGGAATTAGGGTTTGAAATTAAAATTTTATAAAAGAATATGAATAGATATGAATAGATATTTTGATAAAATTAAAGGGTAGAATAATTTTAAAACATTGAAGGGGATCAGAATGTGCAAAGTTCTTAGCTTAATGACAATGTAACTTCATTATTTAGCTTATAGATGTTTAGATGATATTATATTGTAAGCCATGTCCACCTGGTATAATAGTGTATTATTCTCCATTGTTTTTCATTCACTTTGATTTCTGTTACATTGCTGATAGAGTTGAGCATGCAAAATGTGCAGGAACTTTGTATTATGTTGTGGTTGTACTTTTCTAGTTTTCTGTCAAGAGAAATGTTGTAAAATTAGCTATAAAAGATGTTATGTGACGATTGTACAAGATTTCTAAATTCAAAATCACGTTTATATCTATTAAATAATGATTCTTGAATATTTGCAAATTACTGTATTCGACTATTTGTTTAAAAATGACCAACTAGAAACATATAAGAAGAGTAATAAATAAATTTGATAATAATTAAAATTACATGAGTGGATCTAATTATTCGTAATAAATAGTTATTTTGAAATACCAGTTTTTTATTTTCTATATTTTTTGGTTCTTTAGACAAATATTTTGACAAGCGAGTACAAAATATATCATTACGAATGTTTAAACTAAGATGTTTACTATAAAGATATACCATGACACTTTCATGTTGTAGGTACCACAATAGCGTGGCAAATGATGGAACGAAAATGATTAAACATCACAAAGGGAGTGTTTTGAAAATGTTAAATGATAACATCCTAGAAAGCAAAAAGTGTAACTGCAAGTAAAGCCAGCCACCAAGGGTGGACTCCAATTCATTAACGAACTTCGAATTAAAATCTTGTAATCATTGCTAATGGTAGGGTCTCTTTTTTTAACTTTTTTGAATACAAATTAAGGTTCTTCTCAAATGTAGTTAAATTAACAATTCATCACACTTTACTATCTCTAGAAATCTTAAGCCATGGAAGAGGCACCAAGATTCTATTAAAGAACCAGATAAGAGTAGGCAAATATACGATAGTAGAACTAAATAAAAATAACTCTCATATTCCAGGCCTCACTTATTTTACAACATCAATAAACATTGGTTAAGCATCACTCTAGAAGAACTCGATTAGGCTGCATATAGCTTTCATTTGGCATCATCAAACATAATCTCACCCCCTAAGCCGGGAAAGACAATTTAGTTTATAAAAAATAAAAGTTAAAAAAATGAAAAAAAAAAAAAGAACTGCAATGATTGATCAACCTAGCTTCTCCATAAATGTCTCAACCAAGGTTTGTCCATTGACTATTTTTGTCGTTGCAATGATTAAATCATATGCCATGCCTTCCTGCAAAATCAACATTATAAATTTGATTTAGGAACCAAATAGAAGTGTTGGATGCGACGATTTATGTATCTCTACCTAATAGTTTAACCTTTTGAAACAAGCGATTTCATGACAAGAAGAGATTCACACCTAATGTGACACACTATACACCATTCTAGAAAGATAATGCCTCTAGTACACATCATCAAAAAGATAAGACATGATAAGCCACAAATTTACTAAGCAAATACGTCCATTCACCTGCTACATTATGGATCAATAGCCAAGTTTACAAAACCAGGATCTAAATAGTAGGAAGAATGTATTGGTTAGCATGTTAAAAGCAATTTGAAAAAAGAAACAATTGCCACACCTGATAACAGAGAAACCGAAGAGCAGAAATCTCTGCAAAGGTAACACCTCCAACAAAGACAACAAGCACAGGGCACGCCTCCCATCAGATACTCTGAAATATGTAACGGGTCAGAAGGAAAAAAAACGTTATCAAAGAAGTTATAAAACTTCTTCCTTTAAGACTAAAATCTTTTGCAATTTCTGAAACTCCTATTTCAAATGTGAACCACCAAGTTCCAACTGCTATCTCTTTCAGTAAACTAAAAACAAAGGAAATGGCAGAAAAGCGATTGAATTCTTTCTTGCATTTAGGGTTTATTTTCCCAGGTAGTAAAGCTCACCTCTGCTACTAAGTGATACCCTTAACAAATAATAAATTGTAGATGAATAAAAGATAGGATCCATCTGAACCTTATTAGTTATATTATTATTGCTAAATATTTTAGCAGTGTCAAATCAATGCACAAGCATTGCATTTATGGAGATTGATGTAAACCCATACTTGGCTATGCCGGTTGAAATTTCTGATAAAGAGTCAAATGATGGGCTATTTGAGAATGCACCCTGTAAAAGCAACCAAGCAAGCCAAACTTTAAGTATAAATAGAAAGAGAGATTAAGGTAAGTGGAGTATACAAGTGATATGACTAATATGAACAGGATAAGTGAAATATTGCTGGAACAGTTATAAGATTTTCAGCTGGCTAATTATAGCATGCACCGATATTATGATTTAGAAAAGTTAATAAGTACTAACCCTCTTTGTTTCCAGGTGAGGTCCAGGTAGCAGCTTCAAAATTTCTTCAACAGGTCGCCTGAGAGACCAATTATCACATTTAATATTGCATGAGTTGCTTTAAAACTAAGCTCACAATCAAATTATCTTTTTGAATAAATGTATTGTGTTTAAATGAAAATCTGGAACTAAAGGCTAAGATAATTTGATTAGCATGGAAATTGCTATTTATAATAATACAATATAGTCTTCCAATTTGAAATAAGTTAAGAAACTAAACAATATTGGAACTCAACAGAGAGCACAACTATAAAGTAGTATGTACTAATAATAACAATAACATCATTGGAACCTTGCTTATAAATGAAACTTGCAGCTCTATAAACTTTTTGTCTTTAAATTTTATATATGATCATGTTAGATAAATAATTAATTTCCATGCTCAATAATAGCTATGAAGAGGGCCTTTAGTATTGAAATTTCAAACTTACCATCCAGATCGAATGGCATGCTGGATCAGACGAATGCTAAGTGGTGCATATCCAGAGAAGACATAAGAGATATCATTAGGGCTGTAATGGGAGGGAAATCACTTAAAAATTAGTAGGGATACAAGAGTGCAACAAGTAGATAATTGCAAAACAGCATTTTTTTAATAAAGTAATGATGATGTAAATGAATCCCATGAAAGATTTTGCAAGAAATATCATGTACTATATACACTAAGACAAATTGAAACATTAACACCATTAGTAATTGCTACTGAGAAGTGAATATAACAGAGGAATACTTGTGGTGTAGCCACAAAAGATGAGCAATTAAAAATAAGTAGTAATAAATAAATAAATAAAAATTAAATTAAAAAAAGAGCACGTACTCTGGGAACATCAATGTTGCAACAATTAACCTTTAATGAGGTGATAGTGAGATGCTTATTTCCGTATTTATTACCATTTCATAATGTCTAACAATCGCCCTACCCCAAATCCCACCGCAAAAAGAAATTATTTTAGTTGTGTTGTATACATACTCATTAACACATTTCTAAAGAAGAATCCATAACTTTCTAATATGTGGCTGTATAACTTAAACAAAAGAGATTAATTTTAAAATACTATTGGTGTCAAATATTTTGCATTGCCAATCAAAACCACATCTCATTATATGCATGACTTGAGGGGTAGTTATTGTAAAGTCAAAACAACTTGCAAGACAATTACTTCTGGGACAATTGTTGCAAGAGTCAAAATGCTTCTAGCACTTTTACACTAACATGCATCAACCTCCTAATCAAAATTGGAAAAACACAATAAAGGTGTCCAAGCATCACATTATCTAGAAGAAAATTACTTGGCTATATCAGTGTCTTCAACCACAAGCTGCAGAGCACGTTTTATGGTAAGCTGGTTGCTCCTTGACTCCTAAGAGGATCAAATGCAAAATGAGCATTAGTTAAAAATATGTCCACAAATATAATAAAAAAAAATTAAAAAATCCCAAAGACCCATTTGAGCTTGCAAGTAAAATACTAGTTCATGATACCTGCTTTTTAAAGAGCCCAGCTTTCTCTAAATTATTTAGGGTTGTTATGTGCTCAAATCCATAGCTATGTAGTAGTTCTCTCCTAAAAATGGAAGTTACAAACATATGAGACAACAATGAGTACCACAAAATAAGATTTCTTGGTATAATGCAGACAAGCAAGAATGGAGAAATATTACAAGTAACCTAGTTTCTATAGAGTAAGAAAAGGAAAGTAAAAGAAGAAAAGATCCATGGTCATTCAAGCTTGCCTTAAGTAGTCAAAATGCTTCTTTGGCAACCCATAATTAGTAACGAAAAATAGGATTAGAAGGCGCAGGACCGTCGTCAAAGGCTCCTGCTTGTGGATCAGCTCTTCAATATAGTCAAAGCATCTGCATAAATTAGCAACTAAAGTTTCACATCTTAAAAACATAAGCTATGTACAAGCAGAAATCTCTAAAGCATAATGCATCACCAGTTAGCAAACTCCAAACATTGACCAGATTAATTGACAATAAAATGCCATCCAAATACTTTAAGGATGTCTGCATGCAACATCAACTCACATGTCATAACTCTGAGACTCAACAATTGTATGTTCCATATCAAGCTGCCCCAGAAATGAAGGCTTTGATGTGAATGTTGTCAGATGCTGAGCGAGATTTATGTGTCTCTGAAAAAATAATTTCAAGCATATTATGTTTTGATAACTCTAAGAATCTAGTTAATGAAGTCAATGTCAAAATGAACAAGTTCTTACAGTGATTTCTGGCAATGAGTTCAGCTTTTTCACGAAGTCCTTCAACTCAAAAACTGATTGTGACTGGATATTATGGAAAGCAATATTTTAGAATGCCTTTGGCGATCCATCTTAATATAAATAGTTAAAAAAACTTGTTTAGGCTTCTCAAAGTTTAAATACTTGAACATATGCAGTTAACTATTTTATTATTCTTAGGTTGCATTAATGAGCATGCATACAACTGGAACAGCTTGAAGGATTTGATCTCCAAGGTAAAGTATGCAATAGGATTCCAGTCGATTCGATAAATAATTTCACATAAAAATTTGGTTTTGAAATAGTTTTTGTTTTCTTGCAAAATTAATTGGAAAAGCAGCATCCAAGTATAGGACATCAACTTACAGTAGTCGTCATCTCAGTGTAGTCTTGCTTCATGGATGTAGCTTTTTGACGCAAAATCTGCAATACTGCAGACAGCAACTAAGAAACTAGAACTACAAGGGAACCATAGATGGTCTATCTAAATAACCTTTTCAAGAGAGAGAGAGAGAGAGAGATTAGTCAAGATAAATATAAAATTAACCTGGACAACAACTTCAAAGTTGAGATCCCATATCTCCTTGAAGAGCTTGTCACTAACACAGGACAGGAAAGCAAATTTCAAGATATATAAAGAGCAAATGGTAAATAAAAGATAACAGGTATGATGCAAGTAAAGCATCTCAAACCTCATAGATAAGAGAGTTAACATCCATCAACATTGCATCATTAATAGAAGGTAGAAACTAAAAGAGGAAGTCAGAAAAGTAACCTACGTTGAATTAAGTGGAACTTTAGTTTTTTTTTCCCCTCTTGCTGAAGTCCCATAATAGACACATCAAGCTCTATAGAACCATTCTTGATATTCAAAAACTGCAGTATACAAATGCAATAAGATAGAAAAAAGGTAAGCCACATTTCAACTCTTTCCATATGCTGAAATTATATATTTCTGAAAACAAAATCATGGCACCAGAATAAGCCATGAAGGCTACATAATGCTCCAAAACTACTTATCCAAATAACTAAAGCAGGTATTGGAAAGTTTTGGTATTCATACTTACAATATTAAAATTCAGAAAGAAATGAAAGGAATGAATATACTAAGCAGACCAAACTTGATTAGGAGATATTCTCATATTCTTAGGAGAAAAGACCGATCATCAAATAACAAGCAATAAAATATACTATGCAATATGTATCCTTTCATAAATATGTAGGCTGCTTCTGCATTAACTTGCCTCATCAAGTAATCCTTCATATGTTAATTGAGAACACAAAGGAGTAACCATATCCACCTGCATTCATTGTGTACCCAATTTCAGTGATAAGTTTTGAGGATGTCAATTGTATCCAGTAAATGGAACGGCAGGACATACCTCTCTATCTAAAAGGATTAGTGTGTTTATCTCTGGCATAACCATCTATATACAAATATCAAACAATCAGAGGACTGTACGGCGTATTTAAATAAGCTTTGAAAACTCTCACTGTGTGTATGAGATTTATTCTTTATGGGGTATCTTTTGGCTGTTTTACTGTTGCCAGTTATCTTGAAGAAAGAAAGGGAAAAAAACAGAGTAGAGCATGATTATGTCAGATGAGTTGACTGGTTCCTCAGCCTGCATTCGGTTAAGGATGTCTGCAACACGCATAGATGCTTTTCCTTTTGCCCTCAGATTTGGTATCACTCCAAAAGAGAACTGCAAAATAAAATAATAAAATACAACAACGAAACAATTTTAAGAAAGAGGACAAGCAGATCGATGATATTATATCAAAAAGGGAATTCTATTTGTATTTGATTATCTCCTATCAGTTTGATGATAATTGTTCTGAGTCCAAAACTTCCCTGCTAACAAATTTGACAACATTATGTATTCAAAACTACAACCTCAAGTTTGTGAATTGCTTTTGCGATATGCCAAAGCGAGCTTGTATCACCATCAACTTGGCACTCCTACCATAGATGAGAAGGCAAACAAGGATAAGTAATTGTTCAAAGCAAATATTAAATGGAAGACAATTTCAAAGATGATAAATTATAACTCATAGGGACAACAATACCAAATTAACTCAATAGATATATCAGGAAGAGCAGAAATGGTAATATCCAACAACATACTTTGTAAGCAAGGTCAAGCTCAAATGATAGTACATCCTCATCCATTGGTACAATATACAAGGGATACTCCTCGATTGTAACCATGTTATGTAATTTCTCTTCCTCAAGAACCTGTTCACAAGAAAATATAATTATTTTGTATGGTAGGACAAGTATACTAGTACAACATACTCAAGTTAAGGGAAAACACACTTTCTCACAAACAATAGTGCGGTGGGGAACAAAATAAACATGATATTCTCTTTGTAGTCCTTTCGATTCGTCATGGTGAATATTAGAACATATATGTCGCATCAAATTAGGCTGAGATCGCACGAGGTAGACCACTTTGGTGCAGTCAGTTTGAATGTGGTCAGCTGAAAGATGCCGTAATTCAACTCCATGCTCCTATTTCACCAGTTCAACACAACCTCTCAGTATACAATAAAACTATCCAATCATCTAAACAACAAACTACTACTTATAAAAAAATTCCAACTATCTTCCATGGGCAAGAATGATTTTTCTGAAATCTAATACAATAAATATGTTCCGTGTAAAAATTGAATAGAAGCGAAAGACAGAAAATTTAATTACCTTGAGTAACGATGTCTGTATGATGAGAGAGAGAGAGTCCCCTAGCTTCGGATCGATAACCAAACACTTCTTCCCTTGAATCTAAAACAAGAACGACCACAAGCAATTTACAAAGTCAGTTTGATTTTTGAGTGCATCACAACGAATTGCACTCAAAACCAAAAAAGGACAAACAAATTGGTGGGAATTGAGAAACAATTACGTTCTTGAGGATGTTGATGAGCTCCTTTTGGGATTGTTCCCTGAAATATAACCATATAAATTAAAAATTTAGAATTGTTATCAAATAATACTTTTAAAATAGGTATACCTGATTGAAATGAGATTGATGGGGGCATTATCCAGGTTGGGAATCTGAGCCATTGTAATTGGAATGAAATTAGCGGTTCAAAGAGAGTTTCAATCGAAGCGCATCTTACGCTAACGTACACCCGCAGATCAATCACTGATAACGCTACTCAACACTAAGCTACTTTAGCCTGAACTGAGAATCCTGTAATAAAATGTAACAACTTCACCAAAACTACTTACTTCCGCCAACTCAACCTATAACATGGAGTACAGAAAAAAAAAATAAAAAAAATGTATACCCTTCAACTTTAATTTATGTGTTTTTAGACCTGAGTTTTTTTATTTTAACATGGTCCACACGGGGATAAAAATGATCACAAACTCAAATCCTATGGAAGAAAAGATAAATACCTTACTGAGAAGAGTTCATCAATTAAAAAGGAGAGAATGGTTCCTGCTGTTCAAGCTTGTTCATAAGAAAAGAAACACGGTAGCCGATCAGCCTGCAAAGTGAGCGGTTGAGAGCAATCGCGATCTCACAGTCTAGGAGCTCTCTCCGGCTATGGTGGTGACTGAGATCAGCTTTTTTTTTTTTTGGTATTCAACTGACATCAGCTTTGATGCCATGGCACTTGTCTTTGTTGGAAATGTTTGTAGTATTTTGGGCCTCTTTAGTCTGGGCTTCTAGCCCATTCCTCCAACCAAAATGAAACAAAAATAAACGGCCATGTTTTTACAAGCATAGCATAAAAGGCCCTTTCCCAAGCATAAATATCTATTGATCCAAATTAGTCATTCCGGTAAATTTTTTTTACTCTTAAATTCGATACCGTAGAAATAAAGAAAAAAAGCTCTTAAAAGTTATTAGTTCTCTGTTATTTTAAATCATATATATAAAAGTGATTAGTAAATATCTAATTAAAAATTTTTATTTAATATAAAAATTTAGTCGGGAAGTTAATAAAATTATATATACTAATAGAATCACTAAACATTATCTTTATTGCTGTATCAATTTTCACGAGTTAAAAATATAGATTTAGTTGATGTCATTTATGCCATTTATGTAGCTCACTTGGAATTTAGATTTTCTTGATGAATGATGAAAGACGTCGCCTAATTATGTGGGAATTGTGGAATGTTGTCAGTTTTACAGGAATATATTTCTAATTTTCTCTATAATAGATGCTGCTGCAACTATAGAATTTTGTGGGTTGAATGCTTGAAATACTAGTTGAACTTGTCTAAAGCTCGGTTCGATTTATTGAAACGGTAATTTGGGTCTGAACGTGAGGTCCAGACTTCTTCTAAGGCAGCGTCCAACTTGTTCTAATGCCGAGGTGCCGCCGTTCGAGTTCGTCGTGAGAAGGTAGGGGTAGTACCTGCAAGAGACTCCGATGCTTAAGTTAACAAAGGCTTTAAGCAAATTTTTAGTAGATAGGAACTTGAATATACCTGAGGGGTGTCAGTGTATTTATAGTAAAAAGATAATCACCTTTTTTTAGGAGTTCCACTTTTATTGGTGGACAGTCGTTCTCTTTATCTTGAGAGTTTGTTGGGTCTATCTTTTAGGAGAGATAGAAATAGTATGAGAGATTTGGAGAGGCACTTACTTATTTAGATAAGTGGAACTGAACCTCCTTAACGCATTCATCCTCTTAGAAGGTCGGGTGAGTGGAAGAGGCTACCCTTGAGGGGCCTTTATCCTTAATGGGCCTGGACTGCATTTGGGTCAGGGTATGAACTGTACCCCTACTTAAGTTTGAGCTTTCATAAGGTCGGATCCAAGTATTTGTGGCTCCAGTCTCCATTGTCGGGTATGCCGCCTTCAAGAGGTTGGGTACTCGAGATGTTTCAAAATTTTGAAATGTTGCCACTTTAATAACATGGCGAATGTTACCTGGTAGTTTTCTGAAAATTCGCACGTGGCTTTAAAGAGGGGTGCAA
The DNA here is from genome assembly GCF_000816755.2 of Arachis ipaensis. Taxonomy (NCBI): domain Eukaryota; kingdom Viridiplantae; phylum Streptophyta; class Magnoliopsida; order Fabales; family Fabaceae; genus Arachis; species Arachis ipaensis. The sequence continues at coordinate 33,650,595 of NC_029787.2, read as the reverse complement.
AATGTCGTTTTTGCCCCTTGTTCATAAAAAGTTAATCTCTTTCCTCTTTTTTCTTTTCTGTTACTGAAAACGCTCACCTTGCCTTGTTTCCTTCATCAAAAAACCCCCTTCACTCTTCTTCCTTTGTTATTTGCTTTATACTGCATTTTAAGTCAATATTTCTTCATCTTGAACCCTTTGAAAGTTCTCGTTTTGCTTTTTCAAAGAGAAACGTTCGTGTTTCTTGCTGTTTGACGTGCCTCTTTACTTCTGCATTTCATTAAGGTTGGTGTTTTTATCCATTTTCGTTCTATTACAATTGCTCTGGGTACTTGTATTTGCCTTAGATTTTGAATGGTCATTTAAAATGTTGTTGGTGATGGGGTTTTGTATTTCCTTTAGTATTGTCACTTCTTGTTTGTTCTTGAAAACTGTTCGCTGCTTGGGATTTGTTGCTAGGGACTTTGATATGGTTGTATTATTCTCAAATGGTATCGCTTTTGCTTGGTTGGAAGCAATATCATTTCTGTGTTCAAAATTTGATGATGATTCGCTGTGTTTATGAGATTTTATGAGAACTGTTGTTAATTGCTGGTGTCATTAATAATGACCTGACTTCTTTGTGACTATTGTCCGACTTTCCGACTTGTTGTGACGATTTTTCTTTGTGTGTTGCATTTGTAAGTATAGCCTTAATGTCTCGCTCTGTAATTTACAATATGTTAACCAAAGTTCCCTCTCACTTAACCTGGGTAGATATTTCTGTTCTTACTCCTGTCCTTGTTATTGATAGAAAGTATGTCGGAATCTTCCAGAGGCACCATAGATTGTATGAAAACCAGAAAGATGAGCGGAACTATGAGATAGTGGTAGCTGATCCCGAGGAGAGGGTATGTTTTCTAACATTGGATAGGTCGGAATGCCCTTTCTTTTATGATGATTGCCTTTTCACTAAGCTAGACATTAGGTTTCCTTTTTCTGACTTTGAGATTAATGTCCTCTGTACTTGCAACGTTGCTCCTACCCAACTACACCCTAACTCATGGACTTTTCTGAAAATATACCAACTCCTTTGTCGGGAATTGGATATCCGACCTTCCCTGAAAGTGTTCTTCTATCTCTTTGTGCATACCAAACCTTTTAGCTCTAAAAAATTAGGTTAGGTTTCTTTCTGAGTTGTTTAAGGGAGGAAAGTTTTTTCTATTTTGACGAGTCTTTTCACGATTTTAAAAATTATTTTTTTAATCCGAACTGTTGAGGATGCCCAACCTTTCTTTATTGACAAGAACGATGAACCCTTTTTTCATTGTATTGGGAAGAGAGACCAGTAATAGCCAAGTATAATGTAAATGATTTAGATGAGCTCGAAAAGAGTGTAATTGGCTTATTTCAAGAGTATTAGGGCTGGCCTCCCTATTTAGACACCAAAAAATTCTTACGGGATCCCAGTCAACTCTAGTCCGAACTAGGTAGCCATCCTTTCTTTTATAGTTTTACTTATAAATTCTTGTTGTAAAATTGTGTTGGCGGCTAATGTGTCTTTATTTGCAGAAAAAAATGGCTCCTAAGTTGGCTGCCATTAAAACACTTCGGGCCACCAGAAAGAACGTTATGGCTCGGGACATACAACTAAAAGAAGCTGGTGACGTTGTTGCCCAGTCTTCTCCCTCGAAGTCAGACTCGGGTGCGTCAGCTTCGCAGAAGGTTATACACGTCCCTCCGTTTTGGCCAATTCTCTTTATCTCCGCCACTGATAGTGTTGTGGCCCGTCCTCATCCTTCTTCCTCCGAACAAAATCCCAAAAGGTAAAAGACTGGAGAGCGGGAAAGCATATACAACATGGGCTTTGACGGGCTTGCATGGAGCGAAAAACATATTCTCCCTCATAGCCACATTAGTATGGATGATGTGTCCCTCAAAAGCCATCTTCAGCTCCTGGCCCGAGGTAGAATTCGAACAGCAAGCGTGTGTGTAGCCTTGACCAGAGTGTTGGAGAAAACTTCCCTTAGCGCCACTCACAGCTCCTTGGTGGCTACCCAAGTCGAGGTGGTTTCATTGGAGGAGACAAAAAAGGAGCCTAAAGAGGAGAGTGATACATTGTTGTCCGACTTGGGCAAAGCTCAGGCAAAGGCAAAACAGGCAGAGACAGCCTTGGCTATGTCAAAGGATTTAAGAATGAAGGCGGAGGAGAGCTACACCCATATCTTCGGAGAGAGGCTCGACCTAGTGGATGAGCTGGCTAATGTTCGGGACAAATATGCAGAACTCGAGGAATATGTGGCTGAAGGAATGGATGAAATGTTTGCAAATTTAAAGGCCTAGTTTCAAGTTATTGCTGCTGAGGCAAACCTTTTCCTGATCAGCCAAGATAATATTGTGGTAGACGAGAAGATCGTCCTGGCTCCCGAGGATGATGAGGAGGTTCATTTGCACGACCCAAAAATTTCGGATGCAGAGATCAATCAAATTTTCCAAAATCCCAAGGTCCCCTCTGGGAATGAGGTCATTAGTGGTGAGCTCCCTCCTTCTCCGACTAGCCCCATCGCAGCTGTGCCGATTTCTGAGTATGACCCGACTCCTTCCACCCAAGCTGAAGATACTGTCACAGAAGAGCAACTTAATCCTTTGTAATTCCGTCTTTAGCAGTTTGAATGGCCCAATGTGTGAGTCTTTTAAGAACAATTTTTTTTTTTGTAATAGCTTGTAGCCTTGATCACTTTTTTAGTTGTATTTTTTTTGACAATTTTAGTTTTTTTTTTTTATCAAAAAACCTTTCTTCATTTTCATCATGATTATAGGTTTTCAGTAATTATTTTTTGTCGAATTAGATCTTAGCCTATATAGCCGTTTAGTTGTAAATCGTGTTTTGACAACTTTTTAATACTGTTTCTTTGCTAAGTTAAATGATGTCGGTGAAGTAGGTCAGTATAGTGCTTTTCTTTGTAAGTTCCGTCTTCCTGTAATCGGACTTTGTCAAGTTACTTTTTCATTTCGTTTTTATTCTACCTTGATTTTGAGGTTGATCTTACAAATTGTTTACATAACTTCTTATATTAATTTGTACCTCGTCGCTTCAACTTGCCGACCATTCTAGGTCGGATAATGATTTTTGCGGTTTGTCAAGCTTAAATTAATGCATTTTTATAGGAAACTTTTAAGAATGAAGTGGATTTATCATTGATAAATGAAAAATGCCTTTCCATAAATTGGCTAATAGGATTTTGACTACTCTTAGCCCGTGTTATGGTGCCTCATTAAATCCCCTTCCGAAAAAATCCTTCTCGAAAAAAAATTATGAAGTCGGGAAAAATGAGTATATCAAGGAACAAGGTGCGCTATCTAACTGTAGTACTTCTTCAAGTTACACGCGTGCCACGACCTCGAGAGTTCCATCCCTTGTAAGTCGGATACCTTATACTAACCTTTCCCTAAGACTTCAACAATCTTATAGGGTCCTTTCCAATTCGCAGCTAGCTTTTCGTTGCCCGACTTCTGAATCCTGATGTCATTTTGTATCAGTATAAGATCGTTCGTGATAAAGGTTCTTTTGATTACTTTATGATTGTACTTCAGAGCCATCCTTTGCTTTAGTGCTTCCTCTTTGATCCGAACTTGTTCTCGAACTTCTGGGAGGAGGCCGAACTCTTCCTTTTATGCTGGATATTGGCCCTTTTATTGTAGAATATAACCCTTGGAGATTCTTCAGCGATCTCTATGGGAATCATGGCTTCTATTCTGTAAGCAAGTCAAAAAAATGACTTCCTTGTTGTGGAGTGAGGAGTTGTCCGATATGCCCATAAGATTTGAGAAAGTTCGTCTACCCATGCTCCTTTTACGTCTTGTATTCGACATTTTAACCAGGCCAATATGACTTTGTTTATAGTTTCAGCTTGTCCATTGGTTTGAGGATATTTCACCAATGTAAATTGGTGCTAAAAATATTTTTATTATAAAATACCAATGTCATTTTATGCTATTACTATACTTGTATAAAATATTAAAATAATCAAATATTTTCCTATTTCATACTAAAATTACCGTATGTAAAAAATTTAGCCAGAAGATGCATAATTTTCATAATTTGAAATTCGTTTTGAATATATTGTTCTTTAATGCAGGTATTAATTGGATGGATAGGATTTTATTTGTTAAATGATAAATTGCTCTAAATAATGGCTAGAATAGAGAAAGACTTGAAAGTTAAAACATGAAAATAAAAAAGACTTTGGTAGGATATTTATTAAGGTTATTAGTTTTAGCATTAAAAACTTAAAAAAAATCTTCACTAACTATACATTATAATTTATAGAGATAAGGGGGAGAGCGTGGGTGGGTGTGTATCCGGTGTTAAGGAGGGTTCTTCTCGAGAGGGATTAGGAAAGCCATCCAAGGTCTCTTTTAGAGATGAAGTCATTGGTGCAGAAAAGTCTAAGGCCTTTGTATTAGTAGGGTCTTTATCTGGGGATGGTATCGCGACGGTGACAGGTAAGCAGGGTGATTCTCGTCCACCAAGTGTCAGTTTTACCAAGGAGGCAAAGAGCTGTCTAGCTGAACCTTATAAGGAAGCCATCGTGATCAAGGTGCTGGATAAGTATTATGGCTACACGGCTCTCATGCATAAGCTCCGGATAGTATGGCGCATCAAATGAGGGTTTGATTTGTTGGATGTGGGATTTGGATATTTTTTGGTTAAATTTGATATTGCTGGGGATCGTGAGAAAGTCATTCTTGGTGGCCCGTGGTTGATAGACGGTCACTATGTTGCAGTAAAGCCATGGGATGTGGATTTTAGGCCATGCGAAAAATCTTTTGGATCAACGCTGGTATGGATTCGAGTCTCGGGACTTCCAATTTGGTGCTACCAGGAACAAGCAATGCTGCGAATTGCTTCTGCAATTGGGATTCCGGTGAAAGTAGATTTGGCTACTAAGTTGCAAAAAGAGGAAAATATGCCCGAGCTTGTGTTCAAATTAATCTTGAGTTGCCTGTAATCAAACATATTATAGTGGAGGGTGTGACTTATGAAGTGGAGTACGAGAGTTTACAGTTGATTTGTACTACTTGTGCACGGTATGGGCATGATAAAT
>NC_029787.2:33642150-33645447 GCF_000816755.2 Arachis ipaensis | reverse complement strand
AAGAGGCTGAATCAGAAGCTCGTGATTTGGGTGAGAAATTAGGAGTTGTTAAAGGGAATGATGTGGTTAGTGGTTACGGGGCTCCTCACGTGCCTGATGGTCTTGTTAATGAGGCATGCATGGATGATGGAGAGGGCTGGCAACAAGTGCTGCGTAAGACGTAAGAAACAATGGGCCAGTCATCAGGTTTGAAGGACCAAGATGGAAAGCAGCACAAGTTTGGTTCGAGAAGGGTTCCAAGGCCCAATTTGCATGGTGATGGAGGCAAATCAACTGGCATTAGGATGGGGAAGCAAGAAAAACATGAAATTGCGCCATCTCCATCGCGCAGAACTCCTGCACGTCGTGGAATTTCTCTACGGAAGCGTCCTCGGCCTTCCTCCTTGCAGAACTCGCCAGTTGATAAAAATGGTGGCACAACGGAGGAAACCTTAGTAGATGGAAGCATGGCAGGTGCAATGTCAGGAGGTCCGAAGGTGGCAATTATTGAGGATCAGAGTGTGCCAGTACCGCAGGACAAACCACCTATTGAGGTTGGTGATTCTAATGAATGACATGAATAATATTCCAATAAAATGATCTTCCTATATAGTATTTCATCATTAATCTTCCAATTGTCCTACTCCTATACATTGGCTTCAAATCATTATGATAGCAGGTAGTGATATCTTAATGTTTCACAGTTATAGATCAAAGAACTACATATTCCACTGTTTAAAGTGACTAATGTGTTAACAATTCAGCAAAACACAAACGCATAAAAGAAAATGAATTCCTTATTTATTAAAACACAACAGGGTAATTTGTGGCACCAAATGAATTCCTTATCGGCTTATGGCAACTACATCAACACACAAATCTTAAATCCAGCATTTAATTATATATAAAATGCAGTTAAATATACCTTCTCTAACAATCAGAACCTAGAACCATAACAATCAGAAACATACCTTCTCTAACAATCAGAAGCTAAACCCCCAAACTTAAAAACCCTATAATCTCAGAACCTCCCCAATTCACAGAACCAAATTTAGGAAAAACGAAACATACCATCTCTGTCTCGTTTGGCCATTGTTGTTCATCATCATCATCATAGCCACACACACCTTCTTCGACACTGAAACGAGAGAAGAAGTGAGGTAATGAGCGAGAAAAAGAAGATAGAGATTGAATTAGAGAATGATTACCTAGTGAGTGCACGATGGTGAGCGACGATGATGAGCGCACGAGGCTTGCGACGATTGGGAGCAGCGACAGTGAGCGCCCAAGGCGACGATGGTGAGCGCACGAGACGACGATGGCGAGTGGCGGTGACGGTGAGAGATGAAGGAAGGTGAAGAACAGTGGTGGAGCTTATGGGTGGCCATGGCCCCCAAATTTTTTATAAAAAATTTAGTAATATTTTTTCAAAAGATAAAAAATAATTCAATTGACTTAAATATGATTGTTTGGAATATTAGGGGTGCTTCTAATAAGTTAGCCCGGGTGCATTGTACGGAACTTGTTAGGAAATTTAGACATGTTTTCTTTATTGTGGTTGAAACTCACTCCCCTTTTCAGCATTTAAAATTATTTTGGGAAAGGTTGGGGGTATCACTCTGTTGGTATAGTAGAGGCAGAGGGGGCATAAGGGAGGTATTTGGTTTCTATCCTCTATGAAGGGTGTTTGTTGTAAGTTCATTGATGCTTTTGATCAGGGTGTTACTGTTGAGGTTCACTTTGATAATTTAATTTGGAGGTGTAGTGGTATTTATGGCAGTCCTCAATTTAATAAAAGGGTTCTCCTTTGGGATTATCTAGTTGCACAATCCATGGTTTTTCAAGGACCTTGGATTGTTCTTGGTGATTTTAATGAAGTCAAATTTTCTCATGAATCTAAGGGCTGTCAATTTTCTCATCAAAGAGCAGACATGTTTGCTACTTCATTAGGGGATAGTGGTTTGTTTGATCTGAAGACTATCGGGAGGCAGTTTTCTTGGTACAGGAGGGTGAAAAATTATGTTGACGTGGCAAAAAAGCTTGATCGAGTCTGTATAAATAGTAGTTGGTTATCTATCTTTCCAGAGGCTTATGCAGAAGTTTTAAATAGGCTTCAGTCTGATCATTGCCCTATTCTGGTGCGTTGTAAAGGTCGTCCTCAGCCTAAAGGAAATCGACCTTTCCGATTTGTTGCTGCTTGGGCTACTCATGCTGGGTATAAAGATATTATGAACCAGTCATGGTGGTCTGGTAATAGAGGAATTCATGGCAAGCTTTCAGAAGTACAGAAGAATTCACTAGAGTTTAACTCGAAGGTATTTGGTAACATTTTTGTTAAGAATAATATTGATCTGGAGAAAGCTTATGACAGAGTTGACTGGAGGTTTTTAGCTCATACCCTTAAGAGCTTTGGTTTTCCTATTCCTACATTCTAGGGTGACTCGTTCAGCTTTCAATGGTGTCTTGGATAAGATTCGGAGTAGGCTAGCAAGCTGGAAAGGGAGTTTACTCAGTCGGGCTGGTAGACTCTGCTTGGTTAATTCTGTTGCCGCTGCTATTCCCACGTACCAGATACAGGTCTCTATTTTTCCCAAAGGAATCATTAGTAAATTAGAGTCTATGATAAAGAATTTTCTTTGGAAAGGACAAGTTGATGGAAGAGGATTGAATCTTGTTAGTTGGAAGGTACTGGTTACTCCAAAAAAATATGGAGGTTTGGGGATTAGAGATCCTTATTGTGTAAATATTGCTCTTCTTGGGAAGCTAGTTTGGACTTTTTTCCAGCAGCCAAACAAGCTATGGGTCCAATTATTGGATGCCAAATACTAATCATCTCTATATGACTGTTTTAGTTATCCTAAGAACAAGGACTCTCCCATTTGGAGGTGTCTTTGCAAGGCTTGGAAAGTGTTGAAGGATGGGTTTGCTTGGTGTATTGGAGATTTGAACCAGAATTTTTGGTTTTCTAGCTGGAGGAGAGAAGGACGGTTATCTAATGAGATGGATTATGTCCATATTTCAGATTCGAATCTCCGGATACAGGATATTTGGTCGGTTGGTAGGTGGCATTTGGATACTCTTTATTCTCCTTTATCTCAAAATCTGAAAGATAATATTCTCTCTTACAATCCAGATGAACAAGCAGGTCCAGAAGTGGGTTGGTATTGGAGTGGGTCTGCTGCCAAAGTCTATGACTCACGCAATGGTTAGTTGTGGTTGTGTAAGCAGCTGTTTGGTTGGGAGGAGAGGGAGAATTGGCTTTGGCTTTGGCGTCAGCTTGTTCCGGAAAAGCATAAGTTTTTGGCTTGGTTGTGTCTT
>NC_029787.2:33638837-33642012 GCF_000816755.2 Arachis ipaensis | reverse complement strand
TTGTCATCCTTTGGATTTGAAGAACTGGTTCTTGTATCATAGCAGAGAGCACCCGTCAAGTTCTTTTTCGGGACTTTGGTGGATATGGCGAGCAAGGAATAACGACATCTTTAATCCCATGAAACTTGGCCTCCGGAAAAAGTCATTTGTCTGGCATTAACTTCAGAAAAGGAGCTTAGAAATATTTTTGAATTACAACGTATGTCCCTTCCCTCTACTCTAAATGGTTTTTGGAATCCCCCATCCATTGGTACTTTTAAGATTAATTGTGATGCTAGTTATTTTGGTTCGGGTGATAGTGTTGGTTTTGCTTGTGTTATTAGAGATTGTAATGGGAGCTGGCAAAGGGGGTGTTTGGGAATGATTGAGAGTAATAGTATTCTTCAAGGAGAATTGTTTGCTATTTGGAGAGGATATCTTTTAGCTTGGGATGTGGGTCAACGAGATGTTATTTGTGAGACGGATTGTGTGGAAGCATTTAATCTTGTTACTCAAGATAGTTTTGGGTTTATTGATCCACTGGTGCTCAAAATAAGAGATATCATGCATTGGAATTGGCGTGTTGACTTTCGTTTGATTATGAGAGATGCAAACACGATGGCAGATACTATGGCAAAGATGGCGATGAAGTTACAACTTTCGCATGTGGAGCTTCTTTCACCTTGGGAGGAGTTTAAGAGTAGTATTAAACGGGACTGTCCCTCTATTTAAGCAGTTCCTTGTTTTGTTTCTTTTGTTTTTCTTTGTTTAATTTATTTCAGTCACAAAAAAAAAAACTTTAGATAAAAACAGGTAGAAGCATCACGTCACGCGTTTCACATCTTTCAGGATCATTCTCTCTCTCTCGTCCTCCTCACCAAGGTTCTGAAAACCGGACCGGACCGGTCGGTCCGACCGGTCTAACCGTGAACTAGCAACAATCACGGTTCGGTTAGTATCTAAAAACCGCTAATTTAAAAACCATCAATGAACCGCTGAACTGGCCAGGAACCGGCCGGTTGGACCGAACCGAGACCCAGCCGGTTTTCACTTTTCAACAAAAAAAATAAAAGACGCCTCTCTGACCCATTCCCTCTCCCTTTGTCTCTCTCACTCACCGCATCTGCTTCCTTCTCTCAACAAAACCTAGCCTCCAATGCCACTTTCTTCTTCAAGTTGTGTCACCGCCACCGCACTACCGCCGCCGTCGCGATTTGCGCCGTCGCCGTCCGCACTGCACCCATGGTCGTCGAAACGCGTCTGCTCGCCTCGCTTTCCCGTCAGTTTTGAGCTTCCGCGTCTGTTCTCAGCTTCCGCCACCTCTGTATCGCCGTGCTTCCGTCGCGGTACTCCCTCTTCGTCGCTTGGTCGAGCTTGCCTCAAGCCCTTGTTTTTGCTCCAGCCTGCTGTTATCACCACGCTTCGGCCTCTGTTTTGGCTGAGCTTACGGCAGTGCTCAGCCCTGATCTGAGCTCCCTATCTCCCTCATCTGAAATGATGAATCTCTGTTGTTCATGGTTTTTTTTAAGTAATTTCTTGCTTATCTGTTTTGAGTTTTCTTAGGTTTCTTGCTTATCTGTTTTAGTTTTCTTAGGTTTTTTTCTTAGTAATGATTTTCTTAGGTTTTTCTGTGATGAGCAATTTAGATTATTTTATTTTACAGTAATTATGGAACTGTTTTTGTTGTTCAGATGTATTTTTATTTAATTGTTCAGTGTTGTTTTTATTGTTGTTGCTGATTGTTGCTGTTTGTTCTTGATGGTTTTGATTGGTGATGTTTGTTCACTGCTATATTTATTCTTATTGTTCTTGATTGTTGCTATTTTTTTCTTGTGCTATTTGTGGTCTGAGTTGCTATTTTTCATGTTTTTGCTATTTTTCATGTTATTTTTTAATGACTATTTGGTTTCTGGTATCTTTGAAGATGTTGATTGCTGGCATCCTGAAATCTTGAAGCAAGAAGTAATGTTTCCAGAACCTGATAGTTATGAGCCAACCATAGAAGGAGCTTTACCAACAAATAATATCTGTTCAATTTTTATTAATGGAACCTGCAGACTTGAGTCTATGGATATCTCTGATTTAGCAGAAATCATATCTTTTCTTTTCACATACCAGAACTCTATTGGAAACAACAATAATCATATTGTACCCTTAAAAATTGCTATTACAATCTGTTGATTGCTTACATGAAGTATCTGTCTCTGGTTGCACATTTACTTTGTTCTTGGGTCTTGTTCAAAATACCTCGTGTTCAAGAAATGAGTTTAAACAATTGGTAGCTCAGATGCTAATGGTCATATCTAACTTGGTGAGAGAAAACAATGTTTATTTAATTTAGTGTCATCACTATCTTGCTAATGCTTATGCTTGGTTCCTGTTTTGAACTTTTGATATGTTGTATAATGTACTGATTTTGTTGTTTTTAGTGTTTAATTTAGTGTCATCACTTCCTTGCTAATGGTCTAGTTAATTTAGTGTCATCACTGCCTTGCTAATTCTAATGCTTGGTTACTGAATGCTCTATTTTGAACCTTTGATATATTGTATAATGTACTGATTTTGCTGTTTTTAGTGTTTAATTTAGTGTCATCACTCATCACTGCCTTAGTAATGCTCTGTTTAATTTAGTGTCATCACTTCCTTGCTAATGCTAATGCTTGGTTACTGAATGCTCTGTTTTGAACTTTTGATATGTAGTATAATGTACTGATTTTGCTGTTTTTAGTTTTTAGTTTAGTGTCATCACTGCCTAATGTACTGGTGTTGCTGTTTTAGTGTTTTGATAATGTACTGGTGTTGCTGTTTTAGTGTTTTATAATGTGTTGCTATTTCATTGTTGCTGTTTGATAATATACTCGTGTTGCTGTTTTAGGGTTGCTGATGTATTTTTTTATCTTTTAAGATTTATATTAGACTATAATTATATTTTAGGGTGATTAATTATAATTTATTTATTATTTTATTCTAAAACGGTTTTTTCGGTTGAACCATTGGTTAGACCGGTTAGACCAGTAAACCAGTGAACCAGTAACTAGAGCGGCTGTTTTAGTAATGTACTGGTGTTGCTGTTTTAGTGTTTTATAATGTGTTGCTATTTCATTGTTGCTGTTTGATAATATACTCGTGTTGCTGTTTTAGGGTTGCTGATGTATTTTTTTATCTTTTAAGATTTATATTAGAATATTAGACTATA
>NC_029787.2:33625370-33638497 GCF_000816755.2 Arachis ipaensis | reverse complement strand
TTTTTTTTGACAATTTTAGTTTTTTTTTTTTATCAAAAAACCTTTCTTCATTTTCATCATGATTATAGGTTTTCAGTAATTATTTTTTGTCGAATTAGATCTTAGCCTATATAGCCGTTTAGTTGTAAATCGTGTTTTGACAACTTTTTAATACTGTTTCTTTGCTAAGTTAAATGATGTCGGTGAAGTAGGTCAGTATAGTGCTTTTCTTTGTAAGTTCCGTCTTCCTGTAATCGGACTTTGTCAAGTTACTTTTTCATTTCGTTTTTATTCTACCTTGATTTTGAGGTTGATCTTACAAATTGTTTACATAACTTCTTATATTAATTTGTACCTCGTCGCTTCAACTTGCCGACCATTCTAGGTCGGATAATGATTTTTGCGGTTTGTCAAGCTTAAATTAATGCATTTTTATAGGAAACTTTTAAGAATGAAGTGGATTTATCATTGATAAATGAAAAATGCCTTTCCATAAATTGGCTAATAGGATTTTGACTACTCTTAGCCCGTGTTATGGTGCCTCATTAAATCCCCTTCCGAAAAAATCCTTCTCGAAAAAAAATTATGAAGTCGGGAAAAATGAGTATATCAAGGAACAAGGTGCGCTATCTAACTGTAGTACTTCTTCAAGTTACACGCGTGCCACGACCTCGAGAGTTCCATCCCTTGTAAGTCGGATACCTTATACTAACCTTTCCCTAAGACTTCAACAATCTTATAGGGTCCTTTCCAATTCGCAGCTAGCTTTTCGTTGCCCGACTTCTGAATCCTGATGTCATTTTGTATCAGTATAAGATCGTTCGTGATAAAGGTTCTTTTGATTACTTTATGATTGTACTTCAGAGCCATCCTTTGCTTTAGTGCTTCCTCTTTGATCCGAACTTGTTCTCGAACTTCTGGGAGGAGGCCGAACTCTTCCTTTTATGCTGGATATTGGCCCTTTTATTGTAGAATATAACCCTTGGAGATTCTTCAGCGATCTCTATGGGAATCATGGCTTCTATTCTGTAAGCAAGTCAAAAAAATGACTTCCTTGTTGTGGAGTGAGGAGTTGTCCGATATGCCCATAAGATTTGAGAAAGTTCGTCTACCCATGCTCCTTTTACGTCTTGTATTCGACATTTTAACCAGGCCAATATGACTTTGTTTATAGTTTCAGCTTGTCCATTGGTTTGAGAATATTCCACCAATGTAAATTGGTGCTAAAAATATTTTTATTATAAAATACCAATGTCATTTTATGATATTATTATACTTGTATAAAATATTAAAATAATTAAATATTTTCCTATTTCATACTAAAATTACCGTATGTAAAAAATTTAGCCAGAAGATGCATAATTTTCATAATTTGAAATTCGTTTTGAATATATTGTTCTTTAATGCAGGTATTAATTGGATGGATAGGATTTTATTTGTTAAATGATAAATTGCTCTAAATAATGGCTAGAATAGAAAAAGACTTGAAAGTTAAAACATGAAAATAAAAAAGACTTTGGTAGGATATTTATTAAGGTTATTAGTTTTAGCATTAAAAACTTAAAAAAAATCTTCACTAACTATACATTATAATTTATAAATGCGCTAAATATCAATTTTCCGTTTTTTATAAAACAAGATTATATTAAGTGTAAGCAAAATTCAATTCAAATAAAAATGTGTTATATTAACTTTAGATAAAAACAGGTAGAAGCATCACGTCACGCGTTTCACATCTTTCAGGATCATTCTCTCTTTCTCGTCCTCCTCACTAAAACAACAACGACTACGCTCTAACGCGCGCGCGTGTTCGCCTTTTCGCTTTTGTTATTACCAGTCAAATCCATCTTTCCGAACGCTCAGCGACTTCTTCATCACTTTCTCTTCCCCCTTCGTCCATTTCACGCGCTTCCTCTTCCTTCCTCCGTCGATTCGCCGCCATTTCGCTCCAGGTTCTCCCTCTCTCTCTCTCTCTCTGCTGAATTTAGTGCGCACACAATGAATCTCGATTTGAATCGTTTGTAGCTCCTCGAGATCTCTGATTACAGAATGCGTATTTCGAATTTCGTTTACTGTAAGTTCTCGACGGAGTATTCAGCTTTTTGAATTCTCGTAAACGCCTTTTTTTGCTTAGCTAAGTGATGAAGGAACTGTAACAGAGAGGAAGTGGAAGGATATGTGTGGAGAGAGGAGTTCGATGGAGTTTTATAGATTTTTTTGCTTCTGTATGAGTGAAATTGCTGAAGAGTTCTAGTGAACTTCGCCTGTGAGAGGAAATCGAGGATCTGGTTCTATTTAGCGGTCGTAGAATGGAGATTATGGTGTGTGTGTTTAGTTACCGTATAGTAATGAACAGCGGTAGAAATGATGTTTAATTATGCTTTGATTGTTAGGTGCTTTAAGATTTGCAAAAATTTAATTCAGTAATCTATTGTTGATCCCTTCTCGTGGTTGTTTCTGATCACTACTTAATTGTTAGAAATTTTTGGATATTGCATTGGAAATAAGTGTAGTTTCTCTTTTGCCGAATGACCAAGAAAATTGTGCTTATGCTTTGTGTGAAACAATCCACGGAGCTTGCTCCAGGGCCTCCTCCTAGTGAGGAAAGGTTTGGTGGTTGATGATTGTGGTATTTCCTGACATAGGGGGGACATAGGGGGTTTTTAATGTTTAATACTATAGTTCAGTGCCAAACTTAGAACCGTATTTTTCTTTTGTTGAATTCAAAATCATCTACTGTTTTATTTATTTATATATTTCTTTTCTTATTGTTTTGTTTTGCTGATGCCAGGTTATTTGAAGTTCAAATAATAACTCTCGTTTTAGTTGCTACTTGAGCTGGATTTGGAGGTATTGTCATCTGGAAATCATTAGGAATAAGTGTACGTAAGCAAGAAGTTTGGTTTGCTTTGCTGCTTAGACTCAACTGTTCTATGTTCTGAACCAGTATTTAATTATTTTTGGGAGTTTTGAGGTTGATTAGGGGATAATATTCCGAAATGATTTTTTTTGGTAAAACTGAACTTATTGTTGTTCTAACTTATTACGGAAACAATATAATTGGTTACTTCTTTACAATTCTTTTTTCAGCTTCATTTTATTATGAGTGAGTAGAATATCGGTTTTATTTATGTTGAAACACTATCTTTTGTTGGATTTTAAAACCATGTGCTTTGCTTCAGAAAATCCTTTTGCAGAAGTAGTTTATGATAGCTATTATATCTTCATTTGATCTTCTTCCTTATTTTCCTGTTTACTTTCCCCCCCTTCTTTTTTTGGTTCCAAATTTTGTGGTTTACACTAAGTTTCATTTCTTGAAGCCTAGTGCACCCATTGAAGCAGATTCTTTTCATTATTTTAGGTGAAATTGGATTATTCACATTATTCATGTTTATCACAGCCAATTAGTTTGAGTGTTCATTACTTGTATTCATCCATTGCAGTTAGAACTGTGGGTTTGTTAGTACAAGGTAATCTTATCTCTTCTATGGTGTGTGGATACATTGAAAGCAAAATATGGGACTTTTTGATGACTTGCCTTTGCCTGAAGACAAAGCTGTAAGCTTTCCTTTGTTACTTTCTAGATTTGTATTCAAAATGATTAATCACTGCTTTTCAGAGGGATTCTCTGCAATTGATTTATATTCTAAGGACTTTTGGCCTCACTGCTAGTGCTTGTAGATTACTGGAATAGAAATGGGGAAACTTTGAGCAGTTTGGTGCAGTAACCTAGGTTTATGTTCCAGAATAAGGCTCATGCCTTACAAGGGTGGGAGAACAACTTCTGTCCAATGTTATAATTATATCCTCAGTCTATTTCATCCTTGGTTCCAACAGAGTACACTAGTCTGAAGTAGGCCCATATTTGACCCCATTTGGTGCCAAAAGGCTGTTGTAACTGCAAACTGTTCTCATTATAACTTAAAATTGATTTCTTTTTCTTTTTCCTTTTTCTTAAACAAGGACAGAAGGATATTACAAAAGGCATGGAGGACCAGAAATCCTCAATTTATGGAAGGTTAAGATACACACAAAAAAATACATCAACAGGCCAAGCTTTGCAATCTGTCTGCATCTCCGAGAGGAAACCCGTCTATAAAAATCATGAACCTTGAAAGTTTGTAATTGTAGTTAAGAGGTTCTAAACATCTACTCTAAGATGTACTGGTTTTGACACTAAAATGCTATATATGATGCAAGTTTAGGATATGCCCATATAATAATATCATAAGTCTCTGCTGCTTTAAAATAAAGCAGCAGAAAAACCACCAGACGCTGACACTTTTCCCGTTTAATGCTTCAGATTGGCTCTCAAAGTCCTCACCTCTTCATGGTCTTTTCAAACCAACTTAGCTTTGCTCAACAGATAGGATTACTTTTATTAAATGGCCTTCTTTTACCACTATGCAGGTTATATTAACCAAAGTTGTATGCATCACATGAGGGATTCATTGCTATTTTATACTAAAATTATCTTTTACTTCTAGCTTATAATTTGAACTGTAGATTGTTTGCTCCAAAACCTTCATTGATATATCTAGTTTTCTATTGCTCTTTGTCGTGTGTTAATCTCTCAAATTTGTGATAATTTGAGTCTTTCTGCTCTACCGAAATGCAGTATTTGAGACGTGAACTCGCTAAAATAGATGAGAGTTGGACTGTTGCTCGTTTTGATTCACTACCTCATTTTGTTCACATTTTGACGTCAAAAGATCGTGATGCTGCTGCACAATTGTTGAAGGAGCAAAGTGATGTTGTTGAGGAGGTTGTGGATGAAGTAGTACAAACCTATCATAGTGGCTTCAACAAAGCTATCCAAAACTATTCCCAGGTTTCTTAATATTTCATTCTCATGGGTTCTTTTTAAAATTGTTATGTTGACCTGGAACAATTGGTTCAAACTGCCAGTACTTGACAACTGAAACTTCAGGGAGTTTGATTGTGGGTGTTAATGGAGGTCCACCTTCAGATTATAGTTCCTTAAATTTCCCAGTTACTTTGCATCCCGCTTAATGGGAAAATGGTTGATGGTTATTATTGTTTTCGTTGTTCTTATTGTTGTTCAATTTATTGTGCTACAAACTTCCTATTGTAGTTTTGGCAGTTGTTACTTTGTAGAATTCTTAAGAGTTTGCCACTTCTCTCTTGTTTACATAGAGTAGCTGAATTAGGATTGGCCTTTCATTATGATTTTCCATTTAACAAATATCTTGTTTATCTTCAGATCTTGAAGTTTTTCAGTGATTCCACTGAGAGTATCTCCGTCTTAAAGGTAGATTTGGCAGAGGCAAAGAAGCACCTTAGTGCGCGCAATAAACAATTGCATCAATTATGGTATCACTCAGTTACATTGCGACACATAATCTCCTTATTGGATCAAATTGAAGGCATTGCTAAGGTCAATCCTTTATTTCCCAAGTGTTTACTGTTTTTTTATTTCTTGATTCAATTGCATTGCTTTGTTTGTTGCTGATTAAAAGACAGTATCGTGTCAGAACTTACGCTAGCTTCCTCTAATATTCTAATTATATTTGCTATGACTTGGAGTCACTTTTTGCCTCTTTTAACAGTTTGGGATAGAATAAACAGTATGCAAAATTGCATTTGCAGTTTCATATCCAGTGTGCTACATCTGTACATGTGTAGAACTTTTGTAGTAGTTTTAGATGTGAAGCACATAATGACCTTAAAATTCATTGAAGCTATAGAACTAGACTTATATACAGTGACATTATAACTCGTGAAAGCTCACTGTGCTTGGAATGGCGATGAAATTAGGCTAATGCTAACAATTATCTTCTTGTGAATCAATGCTATTATGGATTTTCATTCTTAGCATAGTGATACCAACGCACTACTATAGATATTTGATCAACCATGGTCTATTGCTGCATCAAGGAGCTTCTAGACTAGAACTCTCCAGTATTGAAGCACCAAGAATTTATGTTGGGATTTTTTTTTTCTTATATTGTTATAACGATAGTTTATAATCAATAGAATTCAAATATACTTAGTATGACTCAATGGATCACTTTTTTTGATAAGTATTTTTTATGGATTTTATTCACCCGCCAATCCAATGAGATATGGTATGCTACAAGTGAATATTTACGACAAGTGAGTCCCAATTTTAGGATGACCGACCCCGTAAATCCAGTTCATATAATGTCTTTCTCAGGTGCTAGAGGAAATGCATCTCAAGGTTGCATTTTCTGCTTGCATGTATACATTTGTGCATGCTTCCTGATTTCTTTTAAACTTTTTGTTTTAATTGCTTCCTTTTCTGTTATCTGTTTAAACTTCTCTATCTTTCATGGAGGATTTTGAGTCTGAAGATCTAAGTTGCAGGTTCCAGCACGTATGCTCATTGCTGAGAAGCAATTTTATGCTGCAGTTCAATTGCAAGTGCAGTCTATGCTGATGCTTGAGAGAGAAGGTCTCCAAACTGTAGGATTTCAACTCACTCACATTTTATCCTATTTTCATCTTATTTTGAGTAGGAACATGCTATTTTTCATTAATAGTTCCCCACCTTGGTTCTGCACTTCACTTGGTATTTTAGTTAAAAGGAGCAAGTGATTTGTACAGATAAAAGGGCAAACATACTAAAAGCAGGTGATACGATATCCATCATATCAGAAAATCTATAAACAAACAAAGAACAGATGTGGCTAAACAAATACAACAAAGCTGTTGCATCTGTCTGCTTGTTAGATATTAATATTGCCTCAAGAAGACTAAGAATGTGAGAAAGTCCTGTGCGTCATAGAGAGCTATAATTGTTATTCTATCCTCTATTATATGGAAAGGCAAAGGGATGCCTCTGAAAATGCCAATCATTTAGTTGGTTATATCATTATTCTACATTTCATTGAGATTATTGCTGGTTGATTTTTTTAATTATTTAATTTTAAATATTTTACTTCTAACTTCAGAGGAAGAACAGCAATAAAAAAAATAACAAAATAGCAATTAAAAAAAAATAATTTATCAAAAATAGCTCATGCAACAGTGTTTTAATATGGGTTAAAAAGTTGTAAACTCTACTTCTAAGGTATTGCATAAAGAAGCAACTTTTTTCAAACTCTGGATATCCAAACATCTTTATTAACGAAATATGATTAATTTTATGAAGAAAAAGTGAGAACAATTTTGAACTAAACAAAGGAACCCAATCAAAGTCCATTTAAATCACTTACCTTAAGAAAAAGAGCGTTACATGCATACTCTAATACTACTCTCTCAATGCGTTTTGCATTAAACATCAAGAAATCATCTCCAACTAACTGCACAATATTGCAATGAGTAGAAACCATTCAAATAATTGTTAAAAACTTCTAATTTGTATGCTTATTCATATGACTATATTTTTTGAATTTCTTTTACCATGTGCAGGAAGTTGAAGTTCACGGCCAATATTTTTCTAAGAGATGAAGATTCCTGCAAAAAATCAGAACAAAAACCTTTAAAGAAAGGACTGAAAGCTAGAATGTAACAAAGCAGTTAAGGACTGAAAGGAGCTGTAACAATAGAGCAGTAAAAGAACCGGAAGCTAGTCATTCATCTCTCTTACACCAGATTAATTAACAAATTTCTTAAACTACAACTTGAGGTGTATGAAAGCCTTTCAATCAGAATCCTGCAAGAGTCTTCAAATTTGAGTTTAATAGTTGAACATTTAAACTATACTAAACATACTCAAATTTCACCTCCAATTGATTTATTATCTATCTTAAAATAGAAAAAATATTGTAAATTACTTTGGATGAATAAGTCTATCATCACTTTTAGCAGTAATAGCAGCTTCAGATCAATTTGCTTCAATAGCAGCACCAAGTTCATTAGCAGCAGCACCAGGTTCATTAGCAGCAAAATCACCTCCTCCAATTCCAGCAGCAACATTAGATCCTTGTGTGCCTTTAGGAGCTACAACATAAAATAGCAATTAGTAATAGTTCTTCAACACATGAACAAAATAAAGGAGCAATCAATACCTGTCACTATAAGGTTTGGACAATGTCTCCTGTTATGTCTATATTGGCCACATACATACAATTACTGCAGGTAACAGAAGTTTTACTTCAACCTCTATCAATCCAGAGCCAGAGCCACTGTCTTCACCTTCCTTTGGCACATAATCAACATCACTAGAAGTGATTTCAATCCTGTTACCTTTTCTGACTTCATCGACAACGTATACCTCGCAATGTTTGCAGGAACTTGACACCAGTGACCTAGCCATTCTCATCGCATCTCCATCGGACTTCATCTCTCTAAGACTTGACTTTAAATCCATCCCAGGTTCCTTTTATCATACCCTGGCATATCCCTTATACTCTAGTTGCTTTATCTCACTCACAATCTCTTGCAATGACCATTCAACAACGTCAAAATGTAAATCTTCCACAACCATTCCTCCTAAATACTCTAATCCGTGTCCACTGTCAACAAATTTGCCACCATGGTGGACCTCAATGGTAAAATCTGAATCACTCATAACTGCATACCAAAAATAAGAAAATACAATACCATAAATCTCTATTCAACCATTTTCAGAAACAAAAGGAAGCTCTAATAAACAATGTGGCAGATTTTTCCAGGAGAAAAAAAGAAACACTTTTAATGACTGACAAGGTTAAGCGTTGTCTTACCTAGAAGTAACAGCAACGCCTACAACGACGACGGTGACACCAGAGAAGCGAAACCCTCCAGCAATGTTCCAGTAGAGTTGATCTCGGCAGATGACAGAGTGTGCAACCAACAAACGAAGAAGGAGAAGAATGTGAAGAGATTTTTCTTTAAGTTTGGGAGAATGGACAGTTTTCGTTTAAGTCTGGGAGGGTTATTTTGGTCTTTAAGAAAATAAGAGTGAAAGAGAATTAGGAAATTAGGAAAAAAGTTAGAGAATCTTTAATTTAGGAATGGAATATTCCATTAAATCAAACTGTTTGGTCACGGTAGGAACTTAATTGAAAAAAAAAATTGGTGTAAGAACCCAATTAAAAGGAAAAAAAATATAAGGATCTAATTGAAAATTTTGTGAAACTATAGAGACCGACAGAGTAATTAAACCATTATTAAAATATACAATATGTTCAGTTATCTTATAAAAAGTAAATTTTAAGTTTTAGTTGTTATTTTTAATTAAAATTATATATAAAGTTATTTTAATTTTTTTTGTTAAAATAAAAAACTAAAAAGAATATTGGCCCCCCAATAAATATTGTCTAGCTTTGCCCCTGGTCCTTCTCCTCCATCATCTTCATCGTCATGATTATCATCGTCTTCTTTTTATACGTTTTGTCATTATCGTTAGTATCGTTATTATTATCGTTATCGTAGAAATTTTGCCATATTGATGACGTAGCCTAATCCAAAATTGATTTAGATGTGTTTTTATTAATATTTCAGTCATTTTTGTGTGTTGTTTTCAAACTCAGTTTGTGTGTTATAATCATTAAAAAATATTTATGTGTATTTGTAACAAAATTTTGGTATAAAAACTAAGAAATTTATTTGTTATTGTAAAGAAATTTTGGTGTATTTGTGATAAGTTTTACATAATTCAAAGTTTTTCCTCTTCTTTCTCTCATCTTCTGCTACTACTTTTTCTTCTTTTTCATCATCATCATCTTCTTTTTTTTTCTTATTCATCTTTTTCTTCTTGTTTTATCTTCTCAAATTTCTTTCTTGTTTTACTCTCTTAATAAGAATAAAAACAAAGAAATCAAACAAAGAATAAGAAGAAACACATAATGCTGCAAAATTACTTGGAAGAGGATGAATCTACATTCATTCAACTAAAAAAAAAGAAAGAAATAAGAAAAAAAGAAAAAAATACATTAAAAAATATTTTGTATATTTGTAGCAAAATTTTAGTGTAGGAGTTCTGAATCTGAATTATTATTGTGATAAATCTGTTCCATTCTTGTCTCGATGTAATTTGGAAACTTTTGGTATATTTTGAAAATTTTTCGATGTATTTGTATTCTGATAAGTTCTGTATAATTCAAAACTCTTGCTCTTCCTTCTCCTTATCTTTTGCTGTTGCTGTGTCTTTTTTTCATCATCATCATTTTTTTTATTCATCTTTTTCTTCTTATTTTACTTTCTCAAATTTCTTTTTGTTTTACTCTCTTAATAAGAATAAGTACTTGTTTGGGCGCCATTAAGTTGATAAAAAAAATATTTTTAATAAAATAAATCTTTTTTTTATTTTTTAACGGTTTGGTAAATTTTTAGTAGTAAAAGTAAAAAGACTAAAAAAAATAAAAAAGACATCTTTTTTGAGAAGTTAAAATATATATTTTTCACGTAATAAATAAACAAAAAGTACTTTTATATCTATAACAATATATAATATCAATACTGAGTTTTTGGCGTCCAACTTTATGTTCCAATATTACCCTTAATGATAGAAGTTCTCCGTACATGCATGCGTCAGTTACTTTAAATAAAAAAAACTTCCACCGTTAACAACAACACATATTTTTCTATCTCATTTTCATTCCGTGTTTTTACTAATAACTATAGAAACGCGTAACCTCTTCTTCAATTCTTCATTTTAATAATTTATCCTTTTCAATTTTTCTTAATTCTATTCTCCATTCTGAATGTATTTCAATGTATATAACAATTATTTGGATGAGTTTTTGTGGTTTTCTTAACTAAATAACGACGATGCCAAATGTTAATTTTCGATGCCATGTATGAAAGGAGAAAAAGAATAATTAGCAGTGATAAATAATTTTTGTATATATCTTATTATTTTGTTTTTGGTATATTCTTTATGTGAGTATTTTATACCAAGAGTTTGATCTCATTCTTCTGTTATTAATTTTTTTAAATCTCATTATTAGATTCGTAGTGCTTTTTCTCTAACCACTAGATGTACTTTTTTGTATTTTTATTATTGCCATTCTTTTCCTTATTTTAACATCGTGATTGTATTGCCTCCATTCATTACAATTACAAATTATTACCTTTTAGTTAAATCTCATTTTTTTAAATTTTTTTTGTATTGAATGATATTATTTTTTATTTTTTTAAATTATTAATTATGTAAAGTATTGTAATTAAAATTTGAGTATATAAATATTTATTTTAAATTAAATTAAATAAATTATATAAAAAAATTTAATGATTTTGCATTCCACAATATTATTTAGTATATATAACCCTAATTATTTGATGAGTTTAATTTTGATAGCGTTGCGTAATTAGATACACGTAAAACTATTTTACACTAATAGAACATCAAAATTAAATTCTTATTTGATTAACATAGAAAAGACGCAAAAAAAAAAGTTGTACCTACCAATGATTTGTTAAAATATTAATATGTTTATTTCCTAAACAATTAATGATGTAGAGTACTGATATTCAAGTACGTGCAAATTCGTTCATAATTAAATTAAAATAAATAACTTATATTGCAAAAAAAATTATTAATTTAATATTATTCATTTGACATATAGTACTAATTATTTGATTGGTATATAAAAGACGCAAAAAAATCTATACCTATCAATGGTAAAATAAAAAAATTCTCATGGATATTTTGCTAATCCTTTTTTGAATTTTTAATCAATTCTATGTTGGTTAATATTATTTTTTTTATTGACTATTAGATAACATATAACATAGAAGATGTGGTAGGATAAAAATATTTATTAATTAATTTTTTTAAATAACCTGATAATACCAATAAATATCTAAATTTTCTATTATATATTTTTAATGTTTCAACTTTTACGATATTATACGGCTTAATTTAGATAGCCAAAACACAATAAAATAAATAACAAGAAGATATATAACACAATAAACATCTAAATTTTCTATTATATATTTTTTAACGTTTGAACTTTTATGATATTATACAGCCTAATCTAGATAGCCAAAATACAGTAAAATAAGTAACAAGAAGATATAGAATTTTACTTTTTGTTATGTGGTACAAAGATGATATAATAATATAATAAATTGTAATAAAAATAAAGTAAAATAAATAAAAACAAGAAGATATAAAATTTTACTTTTTGTTCTGTGGTACAAAGATAAAATAATAATATAATAAACTGTAATATTCTGGTACAAAAGAACATATCAAGAGCCTTCTATCTTTTTATTTTAATTTTGTTAAAAATACTAATATCATTTACTTTTAACTTTTAACTTTCAAGATAAATACAAAGATGTGACCTTTTATGCATTAGATAATTTAAAAATTTTATTATAGAAGAAGTTAAGAATATGAGTGAGTGAGAGACAGAGAGAATTTTTTAATATATTAAATTTGAGTTATATCAAGTGATTATTAAGAAACAAATTAAAACTCTAAATTCCAAAAATGTCTCTTTTTTTTACAGTGTTTCACTTTAAGTAATTATTTTTTTATAGATAGTATTTAAGTGACAAACAAAATAATAAAAAGGTTTGTATTAGATTATGAAAACTAATGTCATCCTTATAGTAGGATCGTATTATTTCAAAACATGCAAAATAAAATAATAAATATAGTTTAATTAATTTACCCAATAAAACAAACGTACGACTTATATAAAAATAGTTAAATATAAGAAACAATAATAGTCTTTTATTCTAAGAGCCTATATTAAATTGCAACTTAAATTTATAATTATTAGTTAAAAACTTACAATAATGTACTATTTTATTAAATTAGTTAAAAATAATATATTTTGATATTATTTTTATGGATTATTGACATCAAATTTTGATAATTTGAGCAAAAATTTTGAATGTTTTATGTTGTACATCTTTTCTAATAGAATAATAAGACAATTTAAAATGCTCATCAAGAAAAAACTATTATTTTTATACATATAGATATTCAAAAGATACAAAAATCAATTCTTTTAACAACACTTCAATGACTCATAAAAGCTAACTCAATAAATGATTATAGATCAAAGTGATAGATAAGATTGAAAGTTGCGATAATGGTACTTGATGATCATTAATTACGATCGGGTGAAAAGAAGGTGGGAGGAGAAGAAGAAAATGAGAAGGAGAACAAGGCAATAAATAATAATAGGGTGTGATAGAAAATAATAGTAAGAAAAAATAATAGTGTGTGATACAATAAGAAAATATAATAAAAATATAAATTAATAATTTAAAAAAGT
>NC_029787.2:33624082-33624822 GCF_000816755.2 Arachis ipaensis | reverse complement strand
CGTAATAATATTATAATAAAATTTTTAATATTTTATTTAATTTAAATTTATAAATTTTATACGTTCTAAAATTAAAATAATTTATAAAATTTTTATATTTATTTTTAAATATTTTTTATTTTTAATTTTTAAATTATTTTATCAAATCTATAATTAATTCAATTCATCCCTATAATAAAGAATCAATTTAATTGAATAATCTTGAAGCGTTTATATAGTTATTTTTATAGTCAATAAATTTGACAGTTTTTCAAGACTCAAAAAGTTATTCATAAGGATATATATAATGAATTACGAAAATTTTTCTCAGGTACATTATTTTTATATTCTTCTATTTTTGTATTAATTATTTTTATAGTTTGATATTTAAAAACGAAAAAAAAAGTATTTTTATTTCTTCTATTTTTTTATTATTTATAGAAAAATGAAGGCCTCTTTAGATTTAGATCCATATTTTGGCCTATCACTTAA
Source organism: Arachis ipaensis (assembly GCF_000816755.2). Taxonomy (NCBI): domain Eukaryota; kingdom Viridiplantae; phylum Streptophyta; class Magnoliopsida; order Fabales; family Fabaceae; genus Arachis; species Arachis ipaensis. Next base: position 33,624,351 of record NC_029787.2, on the reverse strand, counting down.
AAAAGATAAAGACAAATATAAATATTTATGAAATTTAAATAAAAATGATATTTTGTAAATAACTAATATTGTGTGTTTTTATAATTTAATATTTTAAAGATTTTTTATAATAATTTTAATTTTAACAAAATATAATATAAATAAAGCCACGTTAATATTAAAATAATAAAAAAATATTTATTTAATAAATTTTAAAAATAAATAATATATTAACAAAAAAATAAAAATAATTTTTTAAAAAATAATAGAAAAGCGGCTGATCGTACCTG
>NC_029787.2:33618896-33622948 GCF_000816755.2 Arachis ipaensis | reverse complement strand
ATTAATAAATAAAAAGATATATTTGCATGAGATATCCAAACATAAAATTACTTTTACTTTTTTATAAGATCTTTTAAAAAAAGATAACTTGAAAAAATATATTTTCTTAGAAGCTCACCCAAACAAGCCCTAAAAACAAAAAATCAAACAAAGATTAAGAAAAAACACATAATGCTCCAAAATTAATTGGAAGTGATAAACGTACATTCATTTAATTAAAAGAAAGAAAAAAATAAGGAAAAGAAAGAAGAAAAAAATGCATTAAAAATATTTTTGTGCATTTGTAACAAATTTTTTGTATAGGAGTTCTAAATCTGAATTATTATTGTAATGAATTTGTGCCAATTCACATTTTAGTGTATTTTGAAAAACTTTCGGTGTATTTTAAAAAGTTTTCGGTGTATTTGTATTCTGATAAATTTTGCAAAATTCAAAACTCTTTCTCTTCCTCTTCCTCATCTTCTGCTACTACTTATTTTTTATCAATATTTTCTTCTTTTTTTTATTCATCTTTTTCTCTTGTTTTACCTTCTCAAGTTTCTTCTTGTTTTACCCTCTTAACAAGCATAAAAAAATCAAACAAAGAAAAAGAAGAAACACATAAAATGCTATAAAATTACTTGAAAGATGATGAACTTACATCCATTCAACTAAAAGAAAGAAAGAAATAAAAAAAGAAAAAAATGAATAAAAAGAAATATTTTTTTGCATTTGTAGCAAAATTTTGGTGTAAAAATTCTGAATCTGAATTATTATTGTGATGAATCTGTTCTATTCTTGTTTCGGTGTATTTTGAAAATTTTACGGTGTATTTGTATTTTAATAAGTTCTGCATAATTCAAAACTCTTTCTCGTCTCCTCCTCCTCATCTTTTGCTGTTGCTTCTTCCTTATCTTATTTTATTTTCTCATAATTATTTTTAGGAGAACAAAATCAAATAAAGAAAAAAATACATAATGTTACAAAATCAATAAAAAGAGGAGGAGGAAAAAAATGCAGTAACAACAGTGGTAATAAAAAGAACGACGACGAGTATGAAATGCCCAAAGACAAAGGATCGCGAAGAAAAAGGAGGAGAAATGTAAAAAAAAAAAGAGAAGAAGGAGGGAGAGAAAGAGGAAGAGGAGGAAGAGGAACGGGATACAAATATTGGAGGAAAAACACAAAGAAAAATGGCTTAATTTTACGTGCGTTTTATGTGAGTGAGTTTTGTTAACTTATTTAAACTTGTTTGTTCAAAAATTTTGTATGTATAACAAGACTGAATTTTTAATCATTCATATTCTGTATAACTGATTTGTGTAGTAAATAAATTTTTTTGTTTATGTACTCAGAGTGTATAATAGATTAATAGATATTTAAAATCTTGATTCATCTATACATTACACATTTCAGTAAATATTATATTTTATTAATTTAAATAAAAAGACCCTCAGGATTTAAGGTTTTGATAATACAAACTCGGTCCAGGAAAAAATAAAGTGATAACAAACATTTTTGTGAAAATCATTATATGGTCGTTGTAGTCGGGGTTTATCGAGACCGTAAAACAAATTGCATTCTTGGGAACCACCATTTTTATAGCTATTTTAGTAGGATAAACTATAAGACAGTTTTTTATGATCAATTTGTAGTAATTTTGTGCTTCGTCACGGACTTATGAGTAAGCCAGTGATGGGTCTGACTCTGATGCGTTGTAGTAGTAATCGAAATTAAAAATAAATGCTAATAGCTAGCTAGTTGTATTGCTGTATAAAAAAGAGTTTGGCAATTCTTGAATACTGTATTACATAAATTACATCACTGAAATGTTACAATTACAAAATCAACCCCACGCAGAGAAGGCTTTGGGCTGAAGAATCGTATGGATTTGAATGTGTTGGACAAAAAAATGGAACTAGATTCCTATCACTCTAAAATCAATCAATCATGAATGCACCAAACAATGAATAAACTGATCTACTAAAACCCATGCTTTCCCAAATGAGGTAATGAGATAAGAGGCAAGAGACATAATTGCCCTTTCCTAGTTATCAAATTTCCTAATTACCAATCATCAATGCACCAAACAATAAATAAGACCAACGTCCTACAATGCCCTTGCTTCCCAACTAAGGCAATAAGACAGACAGACAGACAGATAGAATAGACACGAGTTGATGACCTTTCCACTAGCAATCAAATTTCTTGGGTTGATGCCATTGTGCCAAAGTTCTGGACAAAGAACTAAGGAATGAACCCCTCATTGGCAACCCTTTCTTTCCATATAGATGTTTTCCACCCAAGTCTGTGAATACTGGATCCATGTCCTTGCTTCTTTGAGTTCTTTCGATCTGTGCATATATTCAAACAAATCAATTTCAACTGAGAAATCAGCTGCAAAAAGTTCATCTTGTCTTTCTATACAGGATATTACACAAATCTGTATCTAATCTGCCCCCAATAAGATGGCATAAAGCATTGGACTACTTACCTTATGAATTTTCCCATCCTTCAAGTAATAGCGGATACCAGACCAATTTATAGATTGAGAAAAGTGAGATCGAACAGCAGATAAAGGGTATAGAAAGTTATCAACCAGGATTGCAACGAACACCTGTCCATGAGAAATCACTCTTACCAACTAGTGGAGCAGGCATATTTTTACATCCCTTAAAGTTTAACATATATATAAACTGCAACTTATTCTCACACTACCGCATGCATTACATTTTCTATTTTCTACTTGATCTTACAGTTAACATGTTTTCATAGATTGGTGTTTCGCTAGGTATTATATGTACTTACCGTTGTCAATCCTGCAGCATGCTTTGTTACCAGTTCATTTTTATAAAATATGACTCAATTGAGAATTTGCTTTTTGATGAAAAAATTGGAGTATAATTCTATCCGCAGAGTAAGCTTGGAGAAATACTTACGAGACCCCAATTATAGGAGGCAAGCGATAGTTGTGATGCCTCTGGAGAAAGCATGTTGCATAGCTTAACTTCTATCCTTGTCAAGTTCCACATAGAAAGAAGCTCAACAAGAGTGCAAATGGCCAGAATGGTGACCAATGATAAACCTATGAAAAAAAGGCATGTGTCAGAATGCAGGAACTGAAAATGTAAAGCTTAATAAGAGAGTTCTCCTAACTTATTGTTTTCTTTATGGTAAACTTGTTTAATTATTCTAAATATAGAAATGTCCCAGTAGGGAAAATGCGACTCATACTGCAGGAAGACAAATCTATTTGTTGGATACGATTGCATGTCATTTATTGCATAACTGGAACAATTCAACAAATAGCCCACCCTATAAGATTACAGTCAACAAACAGACAAATCGATTTCATTGTTCAATTTTAGTACCTCACAGTCACAGGTAGAAGGCAATGAAATAACAACATAAGCTTCTAATGACCTGCTTATATACAAGTATTTTTATACGTTCCAAAATGACAGGTTTCCTGAATGCTGCCAACTCATCTCCACAAAAAACATACCTACAAAGGGAAAGTAGTATGCTCACCACCGAAAGTGTAGGGTGTTTCTTCAACCGAGTATCCGTTTACATAAAATCTCAATCCTGCTGCAACATGAATCAATGCCATAAAATATGGTGCTACAAATCCCCATGACAAATAGCAGTGGGTACCGAATAATGCACGATTCATCATCCAGTTAACATTTGATATGTATGACTCCAAAACAAATGTTTGTTTCCTTAAGTAATTCCAGTATCTGCATATGTTAAAAAAAAAAGGTTTTAATGCCAAATATCGAAAGAGAACTTTAACTTTTAGAAGGGTGGTATCATATACATACCTTCCAAAGTTAAGATCACTTGCAAGGGGGTGAGGAAAGACAGCAACAGGAGGAGAAGTAATGAGCCTTTTGTGTGCCCCTGCATAGACAATATTTGGATTGTTAGGAATCATATTGGGCTTAAATATTGCACTACATTACTACTTGGTAGCTTATTAGTATAAATAGAGAGTTAAGTTAGTTTATATAAGGATTAAGGTATACAATTCTACTAGTGAAAAATATATGTTCTCTCTTCTCTCACTG
>NC_029787.2:33614878-33618787 GCF_000816755.2 Arachis ipaensis | reverse complement strand
AAAAAAAAAAAAAAAAGAGTGAAAGAAATAGGAGAAGTAAAAAGCTAAACAAGTAGGTCCACTCTGTTATAGTTGACTTGCTGGAAGTTCAATACACTTACTCTCTAAAACATCACAAATATCAGACATGAACATTTTTTGGTCTATTGAGGAAAAAAAGGAAAACTACTTCAAATGGTAGTGCAAAATGTGCATTTGTGTAAGCATCAGAGAGTACAATTTAATGCACTAGATTGTTAAATCTTCTTAAAAACAATCTGTTTTTTTATACAATAATCAATTAATGATCCAAAGTGTTTAACCAAAGGTATGTACCAGATATGGCTGCAAGGGTCATATCATCAGAATATCCACCATCTTTAAGTCCTGATACCACTCCATAACGGTCTTGCCTAAAATCATCAGCATGCATCTGGAGAGAAACTAAATAGTTGGAATGATTGTTTTCTCAAAGCAACAAAAGGTACTAACAGAAAAAAAGGTACAAGGCTACAAGCTACTTGCCATCATACACCCTCCCCACAGGAAGAATGTTTTTCCACCAGTTGCAAAGCCCATTGAACAAGGCTGTAATGGAATGATTGAAAAAGGATTAGAAGAAATGAGATTGAGAACTATAATTAAATATTTTACTATATTTCATAAAGATTTGTTTAACAAATGCTAAGAAATCAAATTCAATTAGTTCAGCTTCATTTACAGATTTAATTTTAATTTTTAAGCAATCCCATACAGAGATATGCAGTATAAAGATAAAAGAATCAAGATATAAAGCCACTTGTGTACCATATGGTATTCATATATGCAGTAACTCCCTAGACTTCCGGATGGCAAATCCAGCGGGTATCCAGTTTGAATAAATATCTGCAAAGCATCAAAGTAGCAAAGGTTGTAGTCAAATAATTTGGGAACGTAAAACCGTAATTATTCTAAAATCAAACACTTTGAAAAGGAAAACAAAAGACAAATTTATACATCAGGGTTCTTTTCCATCTCACGAGTGAGTGCTCCAATTGATCCAGGATGTAGCCTAACATCATCATCCAAAAACAACACATACTTGGTATCTTTGTGCATTCTCTCCACTCCAACCTGCTCAGGTGCCAATACCAAGTTATACTACGTAAATTCCATCTAGCATCCACCAAGGACAGGCAACAAAAATATCTTAAAAAAGAAATCATCCTCGATTTTCATATCAAATATGGCAAGTCCAATCCATAACACATGCATTTGCATAGGAAGTTTTATATAGAGGAGATACTTCCCAACAACTAATAGTACTAGGATCATCACCAATCAACATTAATTTCTGTTTGAAACAAGACTGTAGTTAACGGTTACTAATAGAGCATGGAACATGGACCTACTTTATTCGAAAAGACGATCAAAATACATGTTAATAAAATTACGTACCAACTGATTGTGAATCTTTTGACTACAAGTTGTCGACAAACCAGCTACAATGATTTTAGCATCAACGTAATCCTATATATATCAAACAGGGATCCAATTTAGTGAGATGCAAAGAAGAAAATCACATACTGCCAAAAGAGCAGCAGATAACCAAAGGACCAGAATCAACCCTAAATGAGGGCATTTTGCTGGTTCCAATAGGGAAATTGAAGTAAAAACCAAAAAGGAAAAAGTAGAAAGAAGATCTTGTGGACTTATTTTACCTCAAATTCTAATATTAGCCGTGATACAGCATGGTAAGCAGGATCCTCTGTACTTTCTACCACAAAAAGAAATTCTAGAGGGCCACCATAAAGAGATGTTATCTGCATAAACCAAAACTTTCTATTGAAATGAAAAGTTTAGGGGGAAACCTTCTGAAAGAAAAAGATACAACAATGGTTAACACTAAACAAAATAAACTGCTACCATTAGTTAACAAGGATATTCTATCATTACAATAAAACCAATAGTAAACCTTTATACAGATTACTGAAAAACAGGAATAATTAGTATTCCTGCAGTACCAAGAAACCAAACAACTTACACTTGGAAATTAGAAATCTGGATAATGCATAATAAAGCATGTTAAATACATAAATACATAATAAGATTAAGTTAAACTTTGAATTTCTAAATCATAATTCATAGGAAACTTGAAAAAGAAAATGTAGCCTAGAACGCATAGCACCATCAGATAACTTCCGGTAATGTGTTCTGTGAATTCTCACCTGACTCCTCCAATTATGCAGATTGTGTTCTCCAAAGCCTTTTAGAGGCATAACTACTGATACTCTTGGAAGATTGACCTGATTGGAGTGCTCAAGTTCATTAATGTCATGATAAAGGAAAGGAAAGCTATTGCCATTCCTCATAGCATCGTTCATTTGCTTTATCTCTCTGTTCCTGTGAGGGGGGAAAATACCGTAAATTTTTCATTGATGTGACCACGAAAGTAATCTGAACTTTGTCATTAGCCGTGAATACCTGACATAAGCAGCAAGAGCCCAACCCAAAGCAAGTGCTAAACAAATTAAACATCCCTGAGAAAAAAAATTGTAGTTTTTATGACATGGTAGCACGGTAGATTTTCTCCTGATCATCATGGGGCCAGGAATACAGAACAAGATTTCAAGGAAAATTAGAAACCTTACACAAGATCAATATCATTGTTATTCAAGGCAAGATCAACATCGTTTATATTTAAAGGCTGTCAAGTCATTAATTTATCAGGCATGTATTCCAATACGTAAGGTTGCATTACCTCGTTTATTCATTCCACTTCATTCAGTAACCATGGAATTTCACTTCAGTTAATCGCCTTGAACTTGGGTAAAGCCTTTTTAATAATGTAGAAGTAGAACTTTGTATCTCTAAATTCTACAATGTTGCTTATAGTGAAGTATATTCTAGATGTGACTTCAAAGCCTACTAGGTTTCTCAACAACAGGGATTGCGGATATCAAGTCATATATGTGAACATGCCACGGTAGGATGCAAACTTATTTCTCAATTCAAGTATGATTATTGAACGATAAATTCAGTGAATACATTCCAGAGAAAAAGTAGAAATTGGAAAGCTAACTGAATCACACGCCATGAAACAAACGCAAAGTAAGCCACCAATCCTAAATTCCTAATCCAAAACTAAAATAACAATCACAGTTTAGCTGTGCCCCACTGAGACCTCCATTCTGGTCTCTAAAGAAAGAAAGAAAGAAACCAAAAAGTGAGAAGTTTGGTTGTTGTAACAAAAATTGTATCAAGTTCACATTGTATCTCCTGAAATTCTATCAGGTCACGGTTCGTGAGATGATAGGAAGGAAATAACATGTAACATTGAACAAGAATTACCTCGCAGAATCTGACAACACCAACTCACCAAGTGGTATAAAGAAATGACCATAATTGAAACTGAACAAAAGAATAGAGAGATAAACAATAGCAGTTGAACTGAATTTGCAGTCAAATAGACGACTCAAAAGCTCGTTCGGCTAAACAATTGCAGCAAAAGGGGGTAAAATGGAACATTTTTTTATTAATGGGTATGTGAAAAAAATAGAGAGATAGAGAAAGGGAAGGAGAGATGAAAAACCTGGATCTGAATGAAAACGGCGAATGGAGTGCAAAAGATCCTGCTGAGGGAGAAGAGAAACCAATCGAGAGTGTCCAAGGAAGGCATTGTGTAAGAGAATGTGTTGTTGGGTCTCTCTTCAGAAGAAGGAAACAAGCATAGCAATTAGCAGAAGCAGCAGCAGCAGCAACTGGGGAAGAGAGAGAAAGAGAAATGTTAACGCAACGCACAGCACAGCACAGCGCAACACAGAACAAGCTGGGATGAGAGAGAATGAACGGAGGAAGGAGCTTATGAATTATGATTGCCAGACCGCCTAATTTTATATTTCCAACTTAACTATATAAAATAAATATTAAAAATAAATTAAACAATATACA
>NC_029787.2:33590384-33614621 GCF_000816755.2 Arachis ipaensis | reverse complement strand
TATATAATAACTAACTTAATACTTAATTTTTTTTTTGTATATCCATAATATTTTACTTTTTTATTTTTTTTCTTTTCTTTTTAGGCCCCTCTCAAAAATAACTTGTGTAAGAATTTATCTTCTAAAACTAAAATACCTTAAATTAATTCGTAAAAAATATTGTCAATTAAATTAGTCATTTTATTATTAGGTGATAATATATTAAACAATTATTTATTTAATTGACAAAATAAGTACTCTGACTTATAGTAGTATCTTTTGAGAAACTAATTTAAAGTATTTGGCCTTTTGATAACCAAACAAAATTATACATGATTTTTTGAAAATATTATAACTATTAACCAAATTTATATTAACAAAAGTCTCTTTCAACAAAAAAAAATGAAGGTCTAAAAGAGAAAGTTTGGAAAAGGGAAGGATAAAAAGGCTTTTAGATTTTTTTTTGTTAGAACAATAATTAAAGAATTTTAACGTAATGATTTATTAAAATAAATATCTTTAATCATACAATAACTTAACATTTCATTTTCGTTTTGAAATTTGTTTTGAATATTGTGAGTTCCTGACTGATGAAGAGGGGGAGAGACCGTTGGATTGGTGGTTATTCATACGTTTAAAGGGAACATTGATAGCATGCAAGGTGTCACGTGCTTATTCGGTCTTTAATCACCCAATAAACATGAAAGATCCTTTTCTTAGGATCCGAATATTATTCCTCGCATTTATATAGTTCTTTATTAGTTATTATTATGATATATTTGAACCCTTAAATTTTTTTCTTCTTCTTCTTTCTTTTAAAAGAAGATTATTTTACAACCTATAACGACAACTAGAACACGGAAGTTTGCACATGCCCCTTTCATACGTGTTATTACTTACGTTACATACTTATATGTAACTTTTTAACATATAGAGCAATGCTTAATGTGTTTAAATTATATTTTACAGTCACAAAAAAAAAAAATTATATTTTATAAATTAAAGTTGGTATAAAATTGATTTTGTAAATTTAATTTTAATAAAAAGTAAATTTGTGTTAAAGTAATTTATATTTGGTAATTTTTATATCAAAATGGATTATAGTAAAATAAATGTTGTTTAGATTACACTATTCAAAATTATTTTTAAATAAAAAATTATTAAAATAGATATTAACTTAAATAAAATAATACAATAACATATATAAAAATAAATTCGGTAAAATGTAAATAAAGATTGAATATTGATGGCCCGTTGTTAAAACGCAGAAGTTCAAAATTGTTGCTTCTTGTAAACGTGATTTTGAATGTAAAATCACTTTTGAGTTTATGAATAAAAAATTTGTCAAACCAAAAATTGAAGCTTTTAAAAAATTTAAACTTATTTCTTCTCTTCTAACGTGTTTTCCAAATACACTCTTAATCTTACTAATTAAAAAAAAAGAAGTGATTAGTTCACAATATAATAACGTGTACCCTCATATCCAGCATATCTCAAATTAATTTTATTTTTGGACGTGGAAAATAACACTTGGATTAAATTTAGCAAGAATCATTGAAGCAAATTAAGTACAATCATCCTTTATTAAAAAAAAAAAAAAGGAGATAATAAGAGATAGTACAATAGTGGAGGACAAGAGAAGCAACTTCGAGGGTGCAATTCTCTGTCCAAATATTCTAATCTGATCTATCTCTGCCACAATTGTATTTGTATGCTAATCTATGTGAAGGGCTAAAGAAAGCCATGTTAAATGATCCTTCTTTCTTTGTCCTTATAGTACAAAATTAGTTCTATTAATTTTTTTTGTCGGATAGATTAGACAACCCTCAATTTTAGACATTATATTACGCACAAATTTAAGGATTCTATCTACTATTTGGTTATTACCAAATTTCGAATCCGAATGCAATATATTAAGAGACAACATATTTAACTATTCAACCAAAGTCTCAACAGCAACAGTCTTATTGAATGTTACATCATACCTATTAATTTTACCTCTCATAGAACTCAATTTGCCCAAACAAAAAGCCGAAGGATGGGCCGATGGAGTCACTAGCCCTAGTGATTAATACCATAACAATGGATGATTTCTCTCATTTATTTTTCAAATGATTATATTATGTATCTTCAGATTCGTTTTTTAATAAAAATATGTAACGCAAAATATGAATATGCTTAAAAATGACGTACTGACGTAGGATTTCGGAAGGAGTTTAGGGACAAAGCAGAAAACAGAAGATCTAATCTCGTAATTTGGTGTCTACGGATTGCCCATGTGGGGATCCATGAAGCATGCTCCTGCTTTTAATACTAAAAAAAACGATCATAATCGAAAATTGTAATTGTAATCGTAATTAAACGCCAAAACAAGATTATTTATTAATTCGAAGGAAATAGCTCTTGCAGAAGCTGACAATTATTGAAAATCATGCTGGTTTTAATATTATTATAACATAAGAAAAGGATCACCTACTATAATACCACATTAATGAAAACTAAATGGGACCATGACCATGGCATCACAATCACATAAGGCGTATATTCGGTATTCGTCTCTGATGAAAATGATGCATTGGAAATTTGGAATGGAACAAAAGATTTCCAGAAACGCAACTTGGGATCCAAGTGTAACTGTGCCCCCACCTTACTTAATCACATGATATTGCCAATGCCAGCTATTATTGATTTTGATGTTCTAATTCTAATGGAATACCGCTCACCCTGCTAATGTGGCCCATTTTCCATTTCCCATTTCCCTTCATTCATATTATTTTATGCAATGCAAGCTAACCATGAATCAATGAACCATGATATTTATGCTATTGACTAACATCCTCTCATGTTGTGAAAAAACTTGCTTCACTTGAATAGTCCCTTTATTTATTGAGTCATTGTAACTGTAAACTATCAACTATGGACACAAGAAGCAAGCACTTTATGGAAAGAAAAATGGCACTACCCTTGGGGGGATGTGTTGATGGTCTATCTGTCTGTCTATTATTGAATGATGATGGCAATTGGCAAGTGCACAAGGTCTGTATCATCTTAGTTCCCCCATACCCTTATGCAATGAGCCATGTTAATCGTCTCTGTATCGTTCCAATTTTGTTAAGACAATATGCGAATCGTCTTTGTATCTTTCCAATTTTGTCCGACTCATCATGTATAGCACTGTAGACAGCAACAGCAGCCCAATTGCAAACAGCGGAAGAGTAAGAGCTGCATTGGAGGGCATTCAAGAATCATGCTTACCAAGTGTACCTAATTGTAAGTTATAAAACAGCAAGCATTAGTTTGGAGAGCATTTACAGGGATGAATACCATTATATCAACTTCTGTTGAGGAAAACCTCATATGCCATGGAATTAAGCCGTCATAACTAAACTACTGACATGAAAATGCATCCAGGAGCAACAACAATCAAAGTCCCTCATATTTTGATAGAACTGGACTGCTGTGTTTAATGCACATGAAATGTAAACTCACCTGCTTAAGCATTGCAAATGATGACTTGTAATGCTGCAGTTACGTTTACCATAATCACTCCCTGGAATTTATCAATCCAAGTGTCTCCTAAAATATTTGAAGTCTTGGCTATCAATTTTACCATCACACAGCTTCAATTCACTTTTATTGATTGCAGCCTGTCAATTTTACTGGCAGATAAACAATTTTCAAATATAATAAACCTGAGACATAAAAGCTCACATATGAAGCTTGAAAGAATAATTCAAACTCAACATGAAGTAAATCAATAGAGTCGGATAGCTTGGAAGTTGAAGCCAAAACAAGTTTCAACTATTGGTTCAAGTGATCATTGCTATGAATATTGTCACAAATAGATTTAGGCTTCACATTGAAAAGCAGTCAAGTTTGTGATTTCACCTCACTTGCGATCAGAAAAACTTGTTTAAATGATCATAAAATGGTAACATGGTCAAGCTAAAGATAAGGAGAAACATAACTATATTGAAAATAATAGTAATAAAGCAGGGCACAATGATTCATGAGACACTAAGGCGAGAAGACAGAAGACTACATGAAAGTTGAAACTATCCCCTGCAATCTCACTCAGATGAGTTGGTCTGTGTATACCCGTCTGGCAAAGAACCAGCCGAATTTTTCCCAATTAAGTGATGAAGAAGAACGCCTGCGGCAACACTAACATTTAAGCTTTCCACGGCCAAAAATGACAGGAACTCTCTACCAGAGCTCTCATGGTTCACATCGTTGACTTCACTATTATCTAAATCAGAAGGAATGTTCCCAGGAATCCTAACTAACCGAGTACATGATCTCTCTACCAGAGGCCTCAAACCAGTACCCTCACTGCCCAAAACAAGAATAGTTGGTGGACCAGGCTCAACCTCATCCAAAGAAATAGCTCTAGAGGAGACAGATCCTCCAAGAACTCGCCAACCATTTTCAGCTGAAGACACCAAGAATTGCATCATATTCTTGCAATATCTAAGTTCCATTAATTCAAGTGAGCCTGCACTTGCTTTGCTGACAACACCACTCAATGGAGCTGAATTCTTCGCACATAACACTATCCCAGAAGCTCCAAAAAAGTATGAAGACCTAATTATTGCCCCTAAATTTTGAGGATCGGTAACTTCATCCAAGGCTACCCAGAGAGAACCCTTCCCTTCATCAACAGAAACAGGATCCAATTGCATTATTTTTACCATCTCCAGTGGTGAAGCATCTAATACCAAACCCTGATGAGGACGGTTATCAGCTACCATATTTAGATCATGTTTTGATGCATCTTTTATAGTTAAACCAACCTTTTCCGCAATCTTCAGAACTTTCTCAAATCCTTTCTTGTCCTTTTTCTTCCTATTGTTACTACTCAAATCCAAACCTTCTTGCACGTACAATGCATAGAATTCCCTACGTTCAGCTGACAGTGCAGCCAAAACCGGTCCAACCCCATAGATTCCCTCACCAACAATCTTAGGCACAGTGGATTCTGTGGCCTCTTTCCAAGTCTTTCTACCCCAATTTTCCTGCTTATTCCATCTTCTAAACTCAGGCCTTTCTGATCCAACTTTTGTTACCCCCATCTCCCTGTACCTGTTCTTTATGTTATCCCACCTTGGATCATCAATGGCTTCCTCTATTTCACCATCACCTACTTCACCATCATCATGATTATCAAACTTCCTATACCTGGTTCCATAATCACTTCTCTCAGTCCTCTGAACTCTCACTTTCTCAGCCAATCCGCTATTCCTTTCTTTACTTGCTAATGATGGTCCTGGCTTAGAAAAACCTTCATGATCATGAACTATTGCTTTCTCTAACCTCTCAACCGATTGCTCCCAAGAGGACTTGGTATTCACCTTCTTTCCTGAACCTTCCTGAATAGAGCTACTAATCTTATTCGGTTTCGCTCTCTCCAACGCTTTGGCTTCATTGGCTGCTAACCAAGGAAGTTGCTTTCCAGCACCATTAGAACTAGTCCCTCCATCCATTTTTCCAGCATAAGAGCTTGAGAAGCTTCTGGCTTTACAATATCTTCTGGCAAATTTTAGCATCAAGCCACGGGGGTTGACTACCTTCTTCAAGCTAGGGTTTTGGGAGGGTTTTTGATTATAGTGATGAGGTAAAGATCGAGGTTTTAAGGCGATGGGTGAATTGAAGCATCTGGGTTGCGAAGAAAATTTGGCGGCGAGAGGAAATGCATGGGCTTTGGAAACATTTGTGTACATTGTGAATTTGTGATTGTGATTGATGTTAGCAGAAGAAATATGAAGCATTAAAGGTTGAAGACATGAACAAGCTACCTACGGAAAATGGAAATAGGTAAACCATGGAAATATCTTATCCGCTCTCCATTTTGATGGAATTAGGGCTTTTGTTATCTGATTCTTGAAACGACATCATTCACGCATTTTTATTTTTTTTTTTGACAAAAAACTCGTTTCCCGCATGAATATTTAACACTCAGGAAAAATTACCCACCTGTTTTCTTTTTCTGTGTTTTTTTTTCCGAGTCATCAGATTTGGACTATGTATTTTTCTTTGGATTTTTTATATAAATTGGTTGGTCTAGTGGTTAATTTACTAGTCCGCTTATGTAAGTGTTGGGGTTCGAATCCCGCCTTGTGCATGCAACAACTCATTAGCCAGCGGCAAACTCTTAAATGGAGCTTAGTACCGCAACAGATTAGTCCATAACATGCTGAGTTGGGGGATACCGTGGAAAATAAAAAAATAAATAAATAAGTATTTTATTTGCTTAAACAAGTATGGTTTCGAATCCCACCTTGTGTATGTAGTAATTTATTGACTAACAACAAACTCTTAAATGAAGTTTCAATCTGCGACGAATTAATCCTTAACTTGTTGGACTGAAAGATACTGTGAATAATAAAAAAATATATTTTATTTACATTTATGTGTAATATGGTATTTACCATTTTATACAATCTTGGATATTGTGTATCCATTGACATTTTGGCTATATCTTGAATGGTAAACATTCATTATAAGTAACATTCGTAATTGAATATTTTTTGTCTATATTTAAAGAGTAAATATTTAAAATGGTATTGAAATTCAAATTGTTATTCAATTTAGTCCTTTATTTTTATAAATAACTAACTAAATTTTCTAAACTCAAAAATGTGTATCTCCATTAGTCCTTTGGAGAAGGCTGTGTAAACATTGATGATTTAAAACGTTAAGTGTCAAGTTAGCATTCCAACTATATGCTGATGTGAACGAAAATTAAATATGATTCAAATTGGTATCAGAAATTGGTTTATAATACCCAAATTAGTCCATTTTGAATTATAAAATTCTAATTCCCAAATTCTTGTCTTTTCCTTTTCGTCGTCTCTTCTATTTTCCAATTCATCTTGTTTTCTCTTCTGCGTGTATGATGATAGGAGGTGCGAAGAGAAGTCAAAGTAACTCAAGTAGGAACAACTCTACTGGAAGACCATACAGCAGCAACAGAACGCGCAATAGGGGAGATAAGCACGCCGTTTTCTGCAAAGTGCGGGTTTTAGACGGTGATAAAGTACTCAATGACGACAGAAAATTCTGGTAAACTATTTTATGGTTGTCCAAACTATGAGGTAAAGTTATGTCTTTGAAAAAAATATAAAGATGGTTTCACTTTGAGGTTGGATTCACATGTATTTGTTACTTTGCAGTATGAAATCCATTATAATGTCTTCCGATAGGCTGGTGTATGTGAAAAACTAGTTTGTGCGATACATATTCCGCAAGAAATTTTGCATGTTTTCAATTGGAGGATGACAAGTTTTGTTGAGTTTGAAAAACTAATATTAAAATGATGATTAAACATTATTAAAATGTTAATAAAATGTTTATTAAAATATTACCAATTGTTTGTTTGATATATTTGGTTTAGTATGCAGAGGAGCAAATTAAGTTTCATATTTGGTTTAGTGTTAATAAGATGTTAATAGGATGTTTATTGCTTCTTATCCGACCAAAAGGGATATAGTGACATTCCTTCTTGCTGCGAGGTACGTAAACTTCATTTCATGCTAAGCTACAATTTTGCAATATTTATTATATAACGTAATGTAATCTCTATTAATAGGTTGGCTAGATGGGGACATCAGAGTAGAGACCACCATGAAGGCAGGATTCTTCACGACGACACAAGTTAGATGCATTAGGTCTCTACTCTTAAACTTGTAGTCCATCCAAAATTCAGTTCTATCATCCATGTAATCTTCTCCTTAGCCAAGGTTAAAAGGATCGTCCAGCTATATGGCATCCAGGTCCAGAGTGCAATAATAATTTGGAACATCTGATACTTGAGGAATAGCTAATGGTGGAGGAAGAAAAAATTGAGCACCCCACCACTTAAAGTCTCTGTCACACACTCATCCAAAGAACCACTCTCACTAGATGACCACATTTCAATAATATACTCCGGATCAGACTCACTCTCCTCCTCCTCCTCCTCCACATAACCACTCGATTTGGCATAGTGAATAGAATTCGCCGCTAGCTTAGCGGTAGGCCTTCTAAATCAAAGAAAAAGGCCCATCACCACCTCCTACATCATGAGTCTCAGCATACCATTCTATTACATGTTACATTGCAGCATTAGCTTCAAATACACGTTAAACATTATCTGCCCATGGTTATCACCTTAGACCCAAAATTCCTTGTTTCAAAATCCTCTATTCAGTAGCGTTGACATAAATTTGTATCCGACATTTCCAATCTCATTAGAACCAACTGTATCCGTATTCATTAACACGAAATTCTTTAGTGCATCGAGAGAATCTAGACACCACATGCATAGTTGGTGCACGAATTGTAAATCACACTTTTCACAACTTGTACCACTAACCAGCAAGTGCACTGGGTTGTCCAAGTAATACCTTACGTGAGTAAGGGTCGAATCCCACGGTGATTGTTGGCTTGAAGCAATCTATGGTTATCTTGTAACTCTTAGTCAAGATATCAATTATAATTATCAGTTTGGATTGCGAAAAATAAAAGAGTATGAATTAAATACTTGTTGTGCAGTAATAGAGAATATGTTGGAGTTTTAGAGATGCTTTGTCTTCTGAATCTCTGCTTTCTCCCTGTCTTCTTCTTCACGCACGCAAGGTTCCTCCTATGGCAAGCTGTGTGTTGGTGGATCACCGTTGTCAATGGTTACCATCCGTCCTCTCAGTGAAACTCACTCATGCTGGAATAGGATCCATTGATCCTTTTACGTCTGTCACAACGCCCAACCCTTGTGAGTTTGAAGCTCGTCACAGTCATTCAATCCCTGAATCCTACTCGGAATACCACAGACAAGGTTTAGACTTTCCAGATTCTCAAGAATGCTGCCAATGGATTCTAGCTTATACCACGAAGATTCTGATTAAGGAATCCAAGAGATACTCATTCAATCGAAGATAGAACAGAGGTGGTTATCAGGCACACGTTCATAGGTTGAGAATGGTGATGAGTGTCACGGGTCATCACATCCATTATATTGAAGTGCGAATGAACATCTTAGATAGAAACAAGCGTGTTTGAATAGAAAACAGAAATAATTGCATTAATTCATCGGGACACAGCAGAGCTCCTCACCCCCAACAATGGAGTTTAGAGACTCATGCCGTCAAAGAGTACAAAGTTCAAATCTAAAAATGTCATGAGATCCAGAATAAATCTCTAAAAGTTGTTTAAATACTCAACTAGTAACCTAGGTTTACAGAAAACGAATAAACTAAGATAGATAGTGCAGAAATCCACTTCTGGGGCCCACTTAGTGTGTGCTGGGGCTGAGACTTAAGCTTTACACGTGCCTAGGCTATTTCCAGAGTTGAACGCCAGGTTGTAACCTGTTTTTGGCGTTCAACTCCAACTTGTAACTTGTTTCTGGTGTTTAACGCCAGAATGCAACATGGAACTGGCGTTGAATGCCAGTTTACGTCGTCTATCCTTGAGTAAAGTATGGACTATTATATATTGTTGGAAAGCCCTGGATGTCTCCTTTTCAACGCAATTGAGAGTGCGCCAATTGGACTCCTGTAGCTCCAAAAAATCCATTCCGAGTGTAGGGAGGTCAGAATCCAACAATATCAGCAGTCCTTTTTCAGCCTGAATCAGATATTTGCTCAGCTCCCTCAATTTCAGCCAGAAAATATCTGAAATTATAGAAAAACACACAAACTCATAGTAAAGTCCAGAAATATGAATTTTGCCTAGAAACTAATGAAATTATACTAAAAACTAACTAAAATATACTAAAAACTACATGAAATTAACCCCAAAAAGCGTATAAAATATCCGCTCATCACAACACCAAACTTAAACTGTTGCTTGTCCCCAAGAAACTAGACAAATAAAATAGAATACAAATGAGTCAAGAAGCAATAATATCTCAGAGTTTTGAGTGAAGCTCAGATTCTAATTAGATGAGCGGGACTAATAGCTTTTTGCTTCCGAACAGTTTTGGCATCTCACTTTATCCATTGAAGCTCAGAATGATTGGTATCTATAGGAACTTATAATTCAGATAGTGTTATTGATTCTCCTAGTTCAGTATGTTAATTCTTGAACACAGCTACTTTATGAGTCTTGGCCGTGGCCCTAAGCACTTTGTTTTCCAGTATTACCACCGGATACATAAATGCCACAAACACATAATTGGGTGAACCTTTTCAAATTGTGACTCAGCTTTGCTAAAGTCCCCAATTAGAGGTGTCCAGGGTTCTTAAGCAAACTCTTCTTCTTGCTTTGGACCTTGACTTTAACCGTTCAGTCTCAAGTTTTCACTTGACACCTTCACGCCACAAGCACATGGTTAGGGACAGCTTGGTTTAGCCGCTTAGGCCAGGATTTGATTCCTTTAGGCCCTCCTATCCACTGATACTCAAAGCCTTGGATCCTTTTTATTACCCTTGCCTTTTGGTTTTAAGGGCTATTGGCTTTTTTTGCTTGTTTTTTCTTTTATTTTCGCCAATTTTTTTTTTTGCAAGCTTTTGTATTCACTGCTTTTTCTTGCTTCAAGAATCATTTTTATGATTTTTCAGATTATCAAATAACATTTCTCCTTTTTCATCATTCTTTCAAGAGCAAACATATTTAACATTCATAAACATCAAATTCAAAAGACATATGCACTGTTCAAGCATTCATTCAGAAGACAAAAAGCATTGCCACCACATGTAAATAATTAGAATTTTCCTTATTAAAAACTCGGAAAAAAAATATTGCCTCCTTATTCTAAAGAAAATCTACTATTTTATTCATGTTTAATGATGATGAGAAAAATAAATTATAGCTTAATTGGAGATAAAATCAAAATATAGATACTAATTACTACTACTCATATATAACTTCTAAGGTAAAACTCAAATAAGAACAATTATCACAGAGTTAAAGCTAAGATTAGAACTCAACAACCTTGAATCTGGGAGGTGGATGCCTCTTTAGTCTGTGGAGTGCTTTGCCTTTCAAGAGATAGTTTCTGATGCTTTAATTCCTTCAGTTCACGCCCTTGCTCTTCTTGTTCTCTAAGCAGTTTGCAGAGCATGCTGTTTTGGTTTTGCTGTTCTTCCTTCAGTTGATCCACAACTTCTTGCAACTTGGTGATAGATGCTTCTAAGCGCTCCCAGTATTCAATTTGAGGAATTTCCGAGAGGAACTCCTATGCTTTTCTCTTAATGGGATCGTCCTGCACTTGTTGTCCTTCCATAGACTTTTTGGTGATTGGTTGCTCAACTGAGATATACTTATCTACTCCCATTTTTATCCCAGCATCCTTACATAACAGAGAGACTAAGCTTGGATAGGCCAGTTTGACATCTTTGGAGTTCTTGTTTAGGATCACTAACCTTAGACTCATTATTTTGTAAAAATGGTCTGAATGTTCTTTGGTTATGAACTTCCCTTGATTCTAAAGTGGTTTTGGAATATTCTCTTTCTTGCCTCTTGAGTCGGTTTATTTTCCCTTAGGAGCCATGATCTTAGTGGGTATTAGCTTAGTGATCACGGATAAACATACCAAACTTAGAGGTTTGCTTGTCCTCAAGCAAAAAAAAAGAGAGGAGAGGGATATGAGGAGAGCCAAGTTCGAATTGTAGAGGAGAAGGAGAGAGGCCGAACCAACATTTAAAGGGAAGGGGGGTGGGTTTCGAAAATTGGTTGAAAAAGATATGATAGAAAAAGTGATTTCGAAAAGATAAGTGTGATAGGAAAAGATGTAATTTAAAATTGAAAAGATATGAGAGATATTTGAAAAAGATAAATCTAAATTTTGAAAAAGATGTTGTGAAGATTTGAAAAAGATATTGATGAGTTGAAAAGATTTTAGAAGGAAAAGAGATAGATTTGTTTTGAAAAATGATTTGAAAATAATTTGAAGAGGATTTAAAAAAAAGGGGTTTATGAATTAAGATACATTTGATATCTTTTGAAAATGGATTTGAAAAATTAGGATTTGTAACATGTTTGTGTAGAAAATCATGAATTGAAACATAAAAATGGAAAAAATTTGAATTGAAAACGAAATTGCCTACTCCCCCACAATCCTGGTGTTAAACGCCCAACTACTGCATGTTTTGGGCGTTTAACGCGCACTTGATGCTTGGTTTGGGCGTTTAACGCCCAGCTGTTGCTTCCAGCTGGCGTTAAACGCCAGAAACTCCTTTGTCACTGGGCATTTTTCTGAATGCCCAGAAGTTGCTTCTTTCTGGCATTTAATGCCCAGATGGCTATCTCTACTGGCGTTAAACATCCAGTAGATGCTCCTTTTGGGCGTTTAACGCCCAATTGTGCCTCTTACTGGCGTTTTCTTGCCAGTGAGCTCATTTTTCCTGTTTTGTGCTCTGAATCCTTCTGTAACCCTGTGAACTTATGCAATTGATTCTTTACCTTGTTAATATTGACCTTATATGCTTTAAAAATAAATAAACTGAAGAATAGAATAAAATAAAATAACAGAAAGAGTTTTGCTAATGGCTGGGTTGCCTCCCAGCAAGCGCTTCTTTATTGTCTTTAGCTGGACCTTGCTGAGCTTTTTAATTTAGCCTCAGCTTTGAGCATTCTTGCTCAACATTGCCTTCAAGATAATGTTTGATTCTCTGTCCATTAACAATGAACTTCTTATTAGAATCAATGTCTTGAAGCTCCACATAGCCATATGGTGACACACTTGTAATCACATATGGTCCCCTCCATCGGGATTTCAGTTTCCCAGGGAATAGCCTGAGCCTAGAGTTGAACAGCAGAACCTTCTGTCCTGGTTCAAAGACTCTAGATGACAGCTTTCTGTCATGCCACTTTTTTTATTTCTCTTTATAAAGCTTGGCATTTTCGAAAGCAGTGAGTCTGAATTCCTCTAGCTCATTCAGCTGGAGCAATCTTTTTTCTCCAGCTAATTTGGCATCAAAGTTTAGGAATCTAGTTGCCCAGTAGGCCTTATGTTCCAGTTTCACGGGCAGATGACAGGCCTTACCATACACAAGCTGGTATGGAGAAGTCCCTATAGGGGTCTTGAATGCTGTTCTGTAAGCCCACAGAGCATCATCCAAGCTTCTTGCCCAATCCTTTCTACGGGTACTTACAGTCCGTTCCAGGATTCTTTTTAGTTCTCTGGAAACTTCAGCTTGCCCATTTGTCTGTGGATGATATGGAGTCACCGCCTTGTGGTGAATCCCATACTGGACCATGGCAGAGTAAAGTTGTTTGTTGCAGAAGTGAGTGCCCCCATCACTGATTAGTACTCCAGGGACACTAAACCTGTTGAAGATATATTTCTGGAGGAACTTTAGCACTGTTTTAGTATCATTGGTGGGTGTGGCAACAGCCTCTACCCATTTTGATACATAGTCGACTGCCACCAGAATATAAGTGTTTGAGTATGATGGTGGGAAAGGTCCCATGAAGTCAATTCCCCATACATCAAACAACTCAATCTCCAAGATTCCTTATTGAGGCATGGCGTAACCATAAGGCAGATTACCAGCTCTTTGGCAACTGTCACAGTTACGTACAAACTCTCGGGAATTCTTATAGAGTGTAGGCCAGTAGAAACCACATTAGAGGACCTTGGTGGCTGTTCGCTCACCTCCGAAATGGCCTCCATATTGTGATCCATGGCAATGCCATAAGATCTTTTGTGCTTCTTCTCTAGGCACACACCTACGGATTATTCCGTCTGCACATCTCTTAAAGAGATAGGATTCATCCCACAAGTAGTACTTTGCATCAGTAATTAATTTTTTCTTTTGTTGCCTGCTGTACTCCTTGGGTATGAACCTTGCAGCTTTATAGTTTGCAATGTCTGCAAACCATGATATTTTTTTAATGGCAAACAAATGCTCATTCGGAAAGGTCTCAGAGATCTCAATAGAGGGGGGAAACTCCCCTTCTACTGGTTCTATCTGGGACAGATGACCAGCCACTTGGTTCTCTGTCCCTTTTCTGTCTCTTATTTTTATATCAAACTCTTGCAGAAGTAACACCCATCTTATGAGCCTGGGTTTTGAATCCTGCTTTGTGAGTAGATATTTAAGAGCAGCATGGTCAGTGTACACAATCACTTTTGATCCTACTAAGTATGATCTAAACTTTTCAATGGCATAAACCACTGCAAGCAATTCTTTTTCTGTGGTTGTGTAATTTTTCTGGGCATCATTTAAAACACGGCTAGCATAATAAATGACATGCAGAAGCTTGTCATGCCTCTGCCTCAGTACTGCACCAATGGCGTGGTCATTGGCATCACACATTAGTTCAAATGGTAAAGTCCAGTCTGGTGCAGAAATAACTGGTGCTGTGATCAGCTTAGCTTTCAGAGTCTCGAACGCTTGCAGACACTCTGTGTCAAACACAAATGGCATGTCAGCAGCTAGCAGATTGCTTAGGAGTTTTGCAATTTTTGAAAAATCCTTTATAAACCTCCTATAGAATCCTGCATGCCCCAGAAAGCTTCTGATTGCCTTAACACTAGCAGGTGGTGGTAATTTTTCAATTACTTCTATTTTAGCTTGATCCACCTCTATTCCCTTGTTTGAAATTTTATGCCCAAGGACAATTCCTTCAGTTACCATAAAGTGACATTTTTCCCAGTTTAAAACTAGGTTGGTCTCTTGGCATCTTTTCAGAACAAGTGCTAAATGGTCAAGGCAGGAGCTGAATGAGTCTCCAAATACTGAAAATTCATCCATGAAGACTTCCAGAAACTTCTCTACCATATCAGAGAAGATAGAGAGCATGCACCTCTGAAAGATTGCAGGTGCATTACACAGACCAAAAGGTATTCTTCTGTAAGCAAATACTCCAGAAGGACATGTGAATGCTGTTTTCTCTTGGTCCTGAGGATCTACTGCAATTTGGTTGTAACCTGAATAGCCATCCAAAAAGCAGTAATATTCATGACCTGCTAGTCTCTCTAGCATCTGGTCTATGAATGGTAAAGGAAAATGATCCTTTCTGGTGGCTGTATTGAGCCTTCTGTAGTCAATACACATGCGCCACCCTGTAACTGTTCTTGTAGGAACCAGTTCATTTTTTTCATTATGAATCACTGTCATGCCTCCCTTCTTGGGGACAACTTGAACGGGGCTCACCCAGAGGCTATCAAAAATAGGATAAATAATCCCAACCTCCAGTAATTTGGTGACCTCTTTCTGCACCACTTCCTTCATGGCTGGATTTAGCCGCCTCTGTGGTTGAACCACTGGCTTAGCATCATCCTCCAATAGGATTTTGTGCATGCATCTAGCTGGGCTTATGCCCTTAAGGTCACTTATGGACCACCCAAGAGCTGTCTTGTGTGTCCTTAGCACTTGAATTAGTGCTTCCTCTTCCAGTGGATTTAAAGCAGAGCTTATGATCACTGGAAAAGTGTCACTTTCTCCCAGAAATGCATATTTTAGGGATGGTGGTAATGGTTTGAGCTCGGGTTTAGGAGGTGTTTCCTCTTCCTGAGGATGTTTCAGAGGTTCTTTCAATTCCTCTGAATCCTCCAGATCAGGCTGAACATCTTTGAAGATGTCTTCTAGCTCTGATTCGAGACTCTCAGCCATGTTGACCTCCTCTACCAAAGAGTCAATAAGATCAACTTTTATGCAGTCTTTGGGTGTGTTTGGATGCTGCATGGCTTTGACAGCATTTAACTTGAACTCATCCTCATTGACCCTCAGGGTTACTTTTCCCTTTTGGACATCAATGAGAGTTCGTCCAGTTGCTAGGAAAGGTCTTCCTAGAATGAGAGTAGCACTCTTGTGCTCTTCCATTTCCAGCACCACAAAGTCAGTGGGAAAGGCGAATGGCCCAACCCTGACAATCATGTCTTCAATCACGCCTGATGGGTATTTAATGGAGCCATCAGCAAGTTGGAAACATATCCGGGTTGGTTTGACTTCTTCAGTCAAACCAAGCTTTCTGATAGTGGATGCAGGTATTAGGTTAATACTTGTCCCAAGATCACATAAAGCTGTCTTGGTGCAATTACTCTCTAATGTGCATGGTATCATGAAGCTCCCGGGATCTTTAAGCTTTTCTGGGAAGCTTTTCAGAATGACTGCACTGCATTTTTCAGTGAGGAGAACTCTTTCAGTTTCTCTCCAATCCTTCTTATGACTCAAGATCTCTTTCATGAACTTGGCATAAGAAGGTATTTGCTCAAGTGCCTCTGCAAATGGAATCTTTATCTCAAGAGTCCTGAGATAGTCTGCAAAGCGAG
Organism: Arachis ipaensis; assembly: GCF_000816755.2. Lineage (NCBI taxonomy): Eukaryota > Viridiplantae > Streptophyta > Magnoliopsida > Fabales > Fabaceae > Arachis > Arachis ipaensis. The sequence continues at coordinate 33,598,444 of NC_029787.2, read as the reverse complement.
CAAATTGCTTATCCTGCTCCTCTTGGCGGAGTTTTTGAGGATAAGGCATCCTAGCTTTGTATTTCTCAACCTTGGTTGCTGTAGGTTTATTCCCTACAGAAGTGGTTGGGGAAGCCTTTTTAGAGGGGTTGTTATCAGTACTTGTGTATGTCTGATCCCTTACTGGCGTTTGAATGCCAGGGGTGGAAGCTGGATTGGCATTGGACGCCAACTCCTTACCTGTTCCTGGCATTTGAACGCCAGAACTGAGCTTCCTTTGGGCGTTTAACGCCAACTCCTTGCTTGTATGTGGCGTTTGAACGCCAGAACCGAGCATGGGTTGGGCGTTTAACGCCAGCTCTCCATCCTTTTCTGGCGTCTGAGCGCCAGAATCATTCCTCTCTGGGCTCTTACTGTCCTCAGAGGGATTCTGGATGATATTTTGCTCATTTCTTGGCTTCCTGCTGCCTTGAAGTGAGGTATTTAATGTTTTCCCACTTCTTAATTGAATTGCTTGACATTCTTCTGTTATTTATTTTGATAACTGCTGTTCTGTTTGCCTCAACTGTACTTCCAGATTTATATTAGCCATTCTTGTGTCTTGTAGTATCTCCTTGAATTCGGCCAGCTGTTTTGTTAGAAAGTCCAATTGCTGATTGAATTCAGTAATTTGTTCTGCAGGACTGAGTTCAGCAGTTACTGTTTTAGCCTCTTCTTTCATGGAAGATTCATTGCTTAGGTACAGATGCTGATTTCTGGCAACTGTATCAATAAGCTCTTGAGCCTCTTCAATTGTCTTTCTCATATGCAGTGGCGGATCCACGGGGGGACCTAAGGTGGCCATGGTCCCCCCCAAATTTTTTAAAAAAAAATAGTAAATAGTAATAATTAATAATATTAAATTTTTTTATATATAATATTAAAAAAAATATAAGTTACAAAATTTTATAAATTAAAATAACTAAAAACTGCACTATGTATTGGATATTTGAATTATTGTTGCTCTTGTTAACAAATAGTCCATTCTAATAATTAATAAAAATGGTTCTATTATACTAGCCCAAGCCCATACTATTAATTAAAGTAACCCTAGTACATTTTTCAAATATTTGTTTCAAACCATCAGAGGCATCAGCGCCACTTTTCTCTCTCTTTTAGTGGTTCCCAAACTTTTGGTCTTCTACTCTTCTCATTCTAATTTTCCTTCCATACTAAAACAAGACATATGAAGAAAAACCATTGAAGAGAAGTGAACAGCAAAATATTAACCATTGAATGCACAACAAAGATTCAAAGAGGTATATTTCAATTTTTTTTTAAGTTAATAACAATGTCAAGTATTATTTATATTATTTATTTAAAATAATTAATTTATTTTTTTTATAATGGACAGTGTTCAAAGATTGAAGTGAGGACAAAACTCAATAGAATTATTTTTTGGTGAGACTTGGAACAAAAAAATAATCAGGTAAATCAATAACTTTATTTTTGGTTATTATATATTTGTGTTTCTAAAATTATTTGTTATTACTCAATAGGTTTAATATTTTTTTTTAAGAAAATAATATATATGCAATTATTTTTGTTTTTTTTTTGTTAGATTGTTCAAGTTAAGTTAAAAATGTCAAAGATGAAAACAATTCACTCATTTTTCAAGAGAAAAGAGAGAATATATGATGAACAAAATTCAGCTTCAGATTCTTTGAGTAATGTTCAAAATATTATTGAACAACCTGTGACACAACTTGTTGAGCAAGATATTCAACCCCCTGCTTCCAAAATAACAAGGACTGAAATAGATCAAGTTAATATTGATACATTGATGCGTGATCCCGGAAAGCGTCCGCAAATTTGGAATTATCCTATCAATCAACAAGATGAAATCCGTAGAGCATACATAAAGTTTGGACCATATCAATTTATTATGGATGAGTACCCTCTTTCTGGTCTAGAAAGTCATCCTCGTCGTTTCAAAGCTCATTGGTTTAAGATTTTTTCTTGGCTAGAATATTCGCCAGAAGTGGATGCTGCAATTTGTCTTCCATGCTATTTATTTTCTACAAAATCAAGTCCATTCACATCAGGAGGATTTCGCAATTGAAAAAAAGTGAATAATGGAAAGGATTGTGCATTTTTATCTCATGTGGGTAAATCTCTTAATTCTCCTCATAATATTGCTGTTAAGTCTTGTAAAGATTTGCTTAATCAATTATGTCACATTGACAAAGTATTGGCTAAGCAAAGCTCACAACAAGTTTTAAGCAATAGATTGCGTCCTAAAGCCTCTATTGATACTGTCAGATGGTTAACATTTCAAGCTTGTGCTTTTAGGGGACGTGACGAGAGTCATGAGTCTCAGAATCGAGAAAATTTTCTTGAAATGTTAAAATTATTAGCTTCTTACAATAAAGAAGTGGATGCAGTTGTTTTGGATAATGCTCCTCAAAATGCAATATACACATCACCTTCTATTCAAAGGGAAATTCTACATGTTTTGCTAGAAAGGTGCAAAATGAAATTCGCAATGAGATTGGTAATGCAAAGTTTTGTTTGATTGTTGATGAAGCTAGAGATGAATCTAGAAGAGAACAAATGGCACTTGTTGTTAGATTTGTTGATAAGCATGGATTTGTCAAAGAAAGGCTAATAGATGTTGTTCATGTCAAAGATACTACTTCTGCTACTCTAAAACAAGAGATTTGCTCTGCATTATCTCATCACAATCGCAACATTCAAAATGTTTGAGGTCAAGGGTATGACGGAGCTAGTAATATGCGTGGAGAGTGGAAAGGGTTACAAGCTTTAATTATTCAAGAATGTCCTTATGCATATTATGTTCATTGCTTTCTCATCAATTACAGCTAGCTCTTGTTGCTGCGGCTAAAGAAGTTGTTGATGTTCATGCTTTTTTCCAAAGTTTGAGTAATATTATCAATGTTGTGTGCTCTTCTTGCAAACGCAATGATGAATTACGATCTGCTTATGCAACTGAAATTTCCCATTTAGTTGCAACTAATCAAATTGAAACAGGAAGGGGAGCAAATCAAATTGGCACATTAAAAAGATCAGGAGATACCAGGTGGAGCTCTCACTTCAACTCAATTTGTAGCCTTTTACGTATGTTTGGAGCAACAACTTCAGTTCTGGAAGATTTGGCTACTAATGGATCTACATATTCTCAACGTGGTGATGCTACTTATGCTCTTAAATCTTTATTATCATTTGATTTTGTTTTCATTTTGCATATGATGAAAGAAATCATGGGAATCACTGATAAATTTTGTCAAGTATTACAACAAAAATCTCAAGATATTTTGAATGTTATGCATCTGGTTTCTAGTACAAAATCATTGATTCAACAGTTAAGAGATAGTAGTTGGGGAGCACTTTTGGAGAAAGTTAGTTCTTTCTGCAATGATCATGCTATTCAGATACCTGATATGGGTGCTTCTTTTAGTGACATAATTCGGTCTCGTCGTAAAAAGGATGTTGTCACTGTTGAACACCACTATCGTGTTGACATTTTTACTAGCGTGATAGATTTTCAATTGAAAGAGCTAAATAGTAGATTTAGTGAGCAAGCAACCGAGCTCCTCATATTGAGTACATCTTTAGATCCTAAAGATGCTTTCAAGTTATTCAGTGTTTGCAACATATGCAATCTTGTAAAGAATTTCTATTCTTTAGATTTTTCTGAGCAAGAAAAGATTCAATTGGATTATGAGTTATAACATTATGAACTTGATGTGGTTAAAGCTCCAGATTTTCAGAATTTGTCTACTCTTGCTGAATTGTGTCAAAAATTGACAGAGACAGGAAAATCAAATATATATCCTTTAATTGATAGATTAATTCGTCTTGTTTTGACTCTTCCTGTGACAACAGCAACAACTGAACGGGCCTTTTCAGCTATGAAGATTATTAAAACAAGGCTTCGAAACAAGATGGAAGATGAATTTTTAGCAGATTGTATGATTGTATATATTGAAAAGGAAATTGCTTCAAAATTCACTTCAGAGATGATAATTGATGATTTTAGTTCCATGAAGCATCGTCGAGCAAGTTTAAAAATATCAAAATCTTAAAGTATGTCCCCCTCTTATGAAATTTCTGGTTCCGCCACTGCTCATATGTATAGATCCACCAGCTGAGTGATCTAGAGAAATTTGAGCTTTCTCTGTAAGCCCATAATAGAAGATGTCTAACTGCACCCATTCTGAAAACATTTTAGAGGGGCATTTTCTTAGCATCTCTCTGTAACTCTCCCAGGTATCATAAAGAGATTCATTATCTCCTTGTTTAAAGCCTTGGATGTCCAGCCTTAGCTATGTCATCCGTTTTGGAGGGAAGTATTGATTCAGGAATTTTTCTGACAGCTGTTTCCATGTCCTTATGCTAGCTTTAGGTTGGTTATTTAACCACCTCTTAGCTTGGTCTTTTACAGCGAATGGAAACAGTAATAATCTGTAGACATCCTGATCTACTTCCTTGTCATGTACTGTGTCAGCAATTTGTAAAAACTGTGCCAGAAACTCTGTAGGTTCTTCCTGTGGAAGACCAGAATACTGGCAACTTTGCTGCACCATGATAATGAGCTGAGGATTCAACTCAAAGCTACTGACTCCAATGGAGGGTATACAGATACTGCTCCCATATGAAGCAGTAGTGGGGTTAGCATATGACCCCAGAGTCCTTTTGGACTGTTCATTTCCACTTAGGTCTATGATGGAGAAAAGGGAATTGATGTGAATTGCAATAAAAATATATTTTTATTTTTATTTTTATTTTATAAAAAGAGAATGAATAAAAAAATGAAATAAAATAACTAGAAATTAAATATAGATTTCAAAAATTAAGAATAAAAAATTTAAAACTAAAATAATTACTTAATTAAGGAGATTTGAACAACTTTGGATATGATTTTTGAAAAAGATTTTAAATTTTGAAATAGAAATCTGAATTTTAAAAGCAATTTTCGAAAATTCACTTTAAAATAGAGAGAAAAGATATATTTTTTTATTTTTGAATTTTATGATGAAAGAGAAAAATACACAAAAGACACACAACTTAAAATTTTTAGATCTAATGTTCCTTATTTTCGAAAATTTTGGAGGGAAACACCAAGGAACACCAAACTTAAAAATTTTAAGATCAAAACACAAGGAAGACTCAAGAACACTTTAAAGACTCACAAGAACAACAGGAACATGAAGATAGAACACCAAACTTAAAATTTTTAGAAAACCAAAATAAAATTTTCGAAAACTAAAGAAAAATCAACAAGAAAACACCAAACTTAAAGTTTGGCACAAGATTTATTCAAAGAAAAATTATTTTTGAAAAAGTTTTAAAAAGAAGATAGCCAATTACCAAGAACACAAGCACAACGCTCTAGCCAATTGAGCTATAAATTTAACGTGTTTTAATAAGGTATTTAATAAATAGAGATTTTTTTTTGAAAATTGATATTTAGAAAAAGCACAAGAAAAACAAGAAAAGACACAGAACAAGAAAAACTAAAGATCAAACAAGGAAAATAAACAAGAATAATTTGAAGATTAAGAAAGAACAATGAACACAAATTCGAAAATTAAAAGAAAATAAAAACATGCAATTGACACCAAACTTAAAATTGCGGCATGACCCATCACCACCTCCTACATCATGAGTCTCAGCATACCATTCTATTACATGTTACATTGCGGCATTAGCTTCGAATACACGTTAAACATTATCTGCCCATGGTTATCACCTTAGACCCAAAATTCCTTGTTTCAAAATCCTCTATTCAATAGCGTTGACAGAAATTCGTATCCGACATTTCCAATCTCATTAGAACCAACTGTATCCGTATTCATTAACACGAAATTCTTTAGTGCATCGAGAGAATCTAGACGCCACATGCGTAGTTGGTGCACGAATTGTAAATCACACTTTTCACAACTCGTACCACTAACCAGCAAGTGCACTGGGTCGTCCAAGTAATACCTTACGTGAGTAAGGGTCGAATCCCACGGAGATTGTTGGCTTGAAGCAATCTATGGTTATCTTGTAACTCTTAGTCAGGATATCAATTATAATTATCAGTTTGGATTGCAAAAAATAAAAGAGTATGAATTAAATACTTGTTGTGCAGTAATGGAGAATATGTTGGAGTTTTGGAGATGCTTTGTCTTCTGAATCTCTGCTTTCCCCCTGTCTTCTTTTTCACGCACGCAAGGTTCCTCCTATGGTAAGCTGTGTGTTGGTGGATCACCATTGTCAATGGTTACCATCCGTCCTATCAGTGAAAATGGTCCATGTGCGCTGTCACCGCATGGCTAATCATCTGTCGGTTCTCACTCATGCTGGAATAGGATCCATTGATCCTTTTGCGTCTGTCACTACGCCCAACCCTTGTGAGTTTGAAGCTCGTCACAGTCATTCAATCCCTGAATCCTACTCGAAATACCACAGACAAGGTTTAGACTTTCCGGATTCTCAAGAATGCTGTCAATAGATTCTAGCTTATACCACGAAGATTCTGATTAAGGAATCCAAGAGATACTCATTCAATCGAAGATAGAACGGAGGTGGTTGTCAGGCACACGTTCATAGGTTAAGAATGGTGATGAGTGTCACGGGTCATCACATCCATCATATTGAAGTGCGAATGAACATCTTAGATAGAAACAAGCGTGTTTGAATAGAAAACAGAAATAATTGCATTAATTCATCGGGACACAGCAGAGCTCCTCACCCCCAACAATGGAGTTTAGAGACTCATGCCGTCAAAGAGTACAAAGTTCAAATCTAAAAATGTCATGAGATCCAGAATAAATCTCTAAAAGTTATTTAAATACTCAACTAGTAACCTAGGTTTACAGAAAACGAATAAACTAAGATAGATGGTGCAGAAATCCACTTATGGGGCCCACTTGGTGTGTGTTGGGCCTGAGACTTAAGCTTTACACGTGCCTAGACTGTTTCCAGAGTTGAACGCCAGGTTGTAACTTGTTTCTGGCGTTCAACTCCAACTTGTAACTTGTTTCTGGCATTTAACGCCAGAATACAACATGGAACTGGCGTTGAATGCCAGTTTACGTCGTCTATCCTTGAGTAAAGTATGGACCGCCAGAATGCAACATGGAACTGGCGTTGAATGCCAGTTTACGTCGTCTATCCTTGAGTAAAGTATGGACTATTATATATTGTTGGAAAGCCCTGGATGTATACTTTCCAACGGAATTGAGAGCGTGCCAATTAGACTTCTGTAGCTCCAAAAAATCCATTCCGAGTGCAGGGAGGTCAGAATCCAACAGCATCAGCAGTCCTTTTTCAGCCTGAATCAGATTTTTGCTCAGCTCCCTCAATTTCAGCCAGAAAATATCTGAAATTATAGAAAAACACACAAACTCATAGTAAAGTCCAGAAATATGAATTTTGCCTAGAAACTAATGAAAGTATACTAAAAACTAACTAAAATATACTAAAAACTACATGAAATTAACCCCAAAAAGCGTATAAAGTATCCGCTCATCAATAGTATTATCATAGAAGAATTGCACTCAAATATCACTCCATCCTCACCATGTGTTGAGTTATGGTACTTGTAAGTCCTTATATAGGTGAAATATCTTGTAAGTAACTTTCTAGGATGCAAAGAATTTGAATTTATTTTGCACACATCTTGAATGTACTACATCCAAAAAGAGTGTCTTAAGATCTTGGATGCTCAGTACACAAGATATGGACAAATTTAAAAAAAAAAAAAAAACTTGATTTTGGGGTTTAAATTTTTTCTATTTTTGTGATGATGATGAAGATTGTTTTTTGGTTGGTTATAGCTATAACTCTTAAGCTTTGTGCAAATCTTAATCATTTCTCACCATCTTTATATACAATTTAGGAAGAGGAAGGGATTCATTATTATAAGGAATAATTAATTTCATTAGGTTCCCTTATTGGCCTACAGTTGTACATTATTTTTCTTATTTCCCTTAATATATAAATAAGAAAAAACCATCATCACTCCGTTATGAATTTTAATTTGTGTGGCAAAATAAAAGTTTATAATTAGAAAGAAAATTAGAGATTCAATT
>NC_029787.2:33588056-33590261 GCF_000816755.2 Arachis ipaensis | reverse complement strand
ATGTATTAAAGATGTGGCATTCATATTTAAATTGATAAATATTACACAAATAAATAAATTATTTGTTTAATTTAAATGAAAATGATCCATTCCTTTTATCTTATTGGAATAAAATATTCCTATCTTTGGAGGAAAAAGAATTAGTTATCACTCGTTGAGCTATCATATATTTCGTTTACAACTCTTGTAACCAAAAACAAAATTTCATAAATTGTTAACTATTTTTGGTGAAGACAGCAAATTAACAGCAACACCTACAAGAGTATGACTAAGCTATAAAATTATTTTAACATAAAGAATAACGTATATAAATTATTAGGATCGGAAATTCAAAATTTAACTCTTAGCATGGATTAATATTAGTATATAGTACAACTTTTTAATGGCAATTTTTACTATAATTTAATCAAGTCTTGGATTATAAAATGAGTAGATAACACCTAACGCTGACGTTGACATGAACAACTTTGAATTTGATTAGGATAAGAAGTTACTTAAAATAGTATGATTCTAAATTGGTTTATTCATTTATTTTTTTTTATTTTGGAACTTTTAAAATTTAAACACAAGAAGAAGGATTTTATTTTGAGCTATATAAACACCTTTTTTGTCAGAGGTTTTTGCCACATCCATTTCATTGAGATTTTCTTTTTCTTTTCTTGTTGTTAAGCATTTTCTCCAGTAATTTTCGTTGTTGTCTTTTCTTACGACAATGATGACCATCCTTGCTAAGCAACCTGCCCTTGGTATTATTGTAACCTTTATTTTACTATTTCAATTTGGTTTATATTCTTGCACAAGTATGGCTATATATATATATATTCATAACTCGTGTCTGTCATATTGTAACATATTTTCAGGGTCACAATTCGACGAGAAGAGCGTGCACACTGTCACTGAGGAAGCCAAGAAAGTTGCGTTGAATGGTGAATTTTCTTTGCAAAAGGAATCATCACATAATGGATTTACAGCACCAGAAATCAATTCATTTGGCCACTCTTTCAGGTTTCAACTCCATTTCATATTCTCTCACTCATATTTTCTTCAATTAATTTTTATTAATGGATCTTTATAGTTTTAAATAGTGTATGTTGGTGAAAAAATAATGCTAATGTGGGTTGATGGTGGGATATTTGCAGGGATTATGATGCTGAAAGTGAAAGGCAAAAAGGTGTAGAGGAATTCTATAGACTGCAGCACATCAACCAAACATATGACTTTGTAAGCAGACTTTAATCTATCTCTCTAGGCAATGTCATGGGAATGATCAATGCTGACTGAAATTTCATTTGCTAAATGCAATGCTATTACAGGTGAAGAAAATGAGGGAGCACTATCAGAAATTGGACAAGGCAGAAATGAGCATATGGGAATGTTGTGAGCTGCTCAATCAAGTGGTGGATGAGAGTGATCCTGATTTGGATGAACCTCAAATTCAACATTTGTTACAATCTGCTGAAGCCATCAGAAAAGATTATCCCAATGAAGATTGGTTGCATTTGACTGCTCTCATCCATGGTACTTGCACTTGGATATACTTTTGTATAAGCTTTCCTAAAAGAGCCATTTAAAGTCTTGATCATAATCATACATGAAAGTTAGGCTGCTTTTGTTTACTAAGAGACATAACATATTTTATACCAATAGGAATTTACAAATGATAGTTGATTTGTTTTAGATCTTGGAAAGATTCTTCTTCTTCCTCAATTTGGCGAGCTTTCTCAATGGGCCGTTGTTGGTGAGCATTTATTACTTCTAATTACCTTATGGAGTTATGGTATACAATTTTGAATTCAACAATTAAACTTAATGAAAAATACATATTTGTAGGAGATACATTCCCTGTTGGTTGTGCCTTTGATGAAGCAAACATTCACCACAAGGTAATCAATTAGTTTTGAGAAAGTTATAACTAACTTTAGTTTGTTATCTTAAACTAGCAATCAATATAAGCTTCTTCTTGGCTCTAGTATTTCAAGGACAACCCAGATTTCAAAAATCCTGCTTATAACACAAAAGAAGGGGTCTACACTAAAGGATGTGGACTCAACAATGTTATGATGTCATGGGGACATGATGATTACATGTATTTGGTGAGTCTATATAGAAGAGTGCATCACTTGGATCATTGGATGATTTACAATTTATATAATAATTTGATATTTTTGTATTATTTGATTTAGGATTTGATAAATAGTACGTTTT
>NC_029787.2:33583863-33587457 GCF_000816755.2 Arachis ipaensis | reverse complement strand
TCTATGGTCAGTGTTTTCATCATGTGCTATTTGTCCTCCTATTTAAATTTTGGGTTATAAATGACTAGTTATTCTTTGTTCAGCAAATTCAATAACCCTTTATATGATGTATAATAACCTTGTAGCCTTACACAAGGAAGGTGCATATGCTCATCTCATGAATGATGAAGACCGTGAGAACTTGAAATGGCTCCATGTATTCAAGTAAGTTCCTGTCTAACTTAAATGTATCTTTTTTTCTGGCTACATCTTCTATTGTCACTTATATCACTGATAATTTTGTGCAGCAAGTATGATTTGTATAGCAAGAGTAAAGTCTTAGTTGATGTAGAAAAGGTTAAGCCATACTATCAGTCTCTTATTGAGAAGGTGAGAAAAATTTGAATGATTCTGTTGATTTATTCTTTTAATATTACGTTGTTTTAACAATCTGGATTTTGTTATTTTGTTTGTAACATGATTTGCACTTTTGCAGTATTTTCCCGCAAAACTTAAATGGTGAAGCCTCAAAATGAGCAATGGAGACCAAGGGTGCGTAGGAAATTGAGTTTTTTTCCACAAGCATGTTTTGGACTTGGTTGAAGTTGATCAATGTGTTACATTTCATGCCTTTTCATATTGCCTTGCAATAACGTATAAATTTATGTAAATGCATAATGTAAAATTATATAATATCGATATTTCTGTTCTTAGTTTTAATAATTTGAACTCATAAGAATCATTAAGTTTGGTTAATAATACCGACCATATTGGCTAAGTAATGAGCATTGGGATTTTTATTTTTAAGTTCTAAATTTGAACACTTGTATTCCTTTCTTTAAAATGAATAAAATCACTTATTTTGAAGAAAAAAAGAGCGAATTTTATTCAATTATAAATCTTTTTCAATTTTTTTTGTATTGTATTATACATCGAATTAGAATGAATGAATACAAAACAAAATGAAATAAGAAAATATATGTTCTTGCATCTTTTGAGCATTCTAAAATAGACTAAGTGTAATTTTCTTTTTCGAATTTCATTTTCCCTGCAATTTGAAGCTTATAAAATTGGAATTCATGTCATAAATAAAATTGTTAGTTAGTACTAACTAGCATCATGGTTATCAAATACAATATATATAAATTTGCACTTAAAGCAAATTAACAATTACTATGATGCATGTTAATTTACAATTTAATCCTTTTAAAATAAAAATATAATTTTGAATTTTACAAAAATAAAAATTCAGTATTAAAAAAATAGAGATTTTTTCATAAGTATATATAGTTACTTTTGAAGTAGTAAAAAAAAATATAGTATGAGACACAAAATGATAATTTTCTTTATATATGTCTTGTTTGAGTTTAAAACTTCATGTACAATTCTCAATTTCACATCCATCTCTTTGGAATATTCTCGAAGAATAATTTCTAACTTTGTTACATTTACTAAAAATAACAAAATTTGATTTATAAATATGATTCAAGAACAATTATGATAATCAGCTGAATCTTTTGTATAATTGTATAGATCTATAAATAAACAAATAGAATATGTAGCTATTAATAATGTAAAGGAAAAAGTTTGGTAACAAAAAATTTTCAGCCATAATTAGCCAAATTTTTTCATAATTTACTTCATTTACATAATTTAATAACAGTTTTATTTTTTATCTCACTCTCTTATCATTTCACTTATCATATTTTTATCAACTCCACTTATTAATCATATTAATTATAATATCATATCCCTTACTATTAATCAATACTTAATATTCCTTTTTATAATTTAATTTTCATATTTAATAATAATAATAATAATAATAATAATAATAATAATAATAATAATAATAATAATAATAATAATAATAATAATAATAATAATAATAATGGACGGTAATGATAATATATATTAATTGAGTTAATTGCACTTGATTTTTTGTTTCCTTTAAGGCATTTAATATCAATCAATGGAGATACAAAAAAATCATTAATTTTTTATTTTCGTTAAGGCATTTTAATTGTACTTGATTCTTTGTAATATATACATTCCATTAATTCAATTATGATCGTTCAAAAATCATGACTCTAATACCATTACAAGCACAATAGTGTGTATAAGCCAATAAATTTTACAAGAAATCACGTTTATCATTGCAAATAGTATGCCATTTGAATTCGACCTTAATACGGTACCTATGGTAGAAGGTGCTGATGAAGAATTTGAACAACAGACGGACTCACCCGACGAAGTTATTGTCACTCAACCAATTTTCGAGAATATGAAAAACACACTAGCTTTGATAAGGTATGATAATAAACTGATTTAATTTTTTTTGTGTGTTTTTATATGCATTTATAATTATATTGTACTAACTAAATTTATACGCATAACATTCATACATTCATATACATAACATCCATAATTACATACAACTAACATCTAAAAATTAAATTCATATTTATTAGATATTACAACCATATACATATCATTTTTTAGTTATTGCATAAGTAACTATAAAGTTAACACAAATATTTTTAAATTTTATCATAATTGAATTTAAAAAAATATCAAATTCTTAAATTAATTTATTCAATTGATAAATTTACTCATAACATCCATAGATTTATACACATAACATCCATTATTTCATGTTAATAACATCCATAATTTGTACTCATAATATTCATAATTTCATACCGTATAGTAGAAGTTGTTAAAATTTTTTAATTTAATTTTCATAATTTTTGCAGAGAATTATTGTATTTTAATGGATAATAATGTGATTGAGAGATGTTAGAGATTTGATTTGTGAGAAACTGAAATTGATTTTGGAAAGAACATTAATGACTCCAAACATGCAGCAAAATAGTAGGTGATAACGAGAATAAGTGATAAGGAAATGTATGTCACTTACTTATCAAGAGAATGAGAATTTTTATGTGACATTTCTATATTGTAATTATTTTTTGGCTACCTAACATCACCTTAATGTAAACATGTTAAAATGTTTTTTGGTTAACATGTAAATATTTTTGTTTATTTTTTCTATTATTTTTATGAATAATATTGTATTAGTTATTGACTTATTGAATTCATGGTAAACAAATTTTTAGCTTACGTGTAATCAATGCCGTAAACATAACTTATAAATGACGCACGGATAATTAACGTCAAAATAGTGTATAAGTAACGCCTTGCGTAATGCGTAACATATAAATATACCCTACTTACCTTATTTTTTGTGTCTTCAACACTCAAAACACAACACAATACACAGTAAGTAACACACTATTTCTCATTCTTTCACTTTGTTCTATTTTTGTTTCTCTCTTCTCTTTTTTTTATAAATATTTTTCTTTGCAAAGAAAAGATCATCGAGGACTTGCTCAAAGATTTGACGAAAAGAGGAATAGCAACAATGTGATTGCAAATTGATGATGCAGAATCAAGAATTGCTCTAAGATTAAAAAAAGAGCAGAGAGAAAGATTCAAGAATTAAATAGCAGTAATGCAATTCAATTCATGTATCCATTTTCTTTTTAAAACCAATTGCGGGTAATTAGTAATGATATTGGATTTTTTTTCTATATAATTAAATATAAAAAATTG
>NC_029787.2:33578400-33583819 GCF_000816755.2 Arachis ipaensis | reverse complement strand
TCTCTCCCCTCTCTCTCTTCTCTCTCCCCCTTCTCTCTCTCCTCCTCTTTCCTCTCTCTCTCTCTCTCTCTCTCTCTCTCTCTCTCTCTCTCCGTGTGCGTGTGTAAAAATTGAAGTAAAAATGTTAAGACTTGAGAGAATATTTTCTAAAGAGCATTCTCTTTATATGCATATGCATATGCATTCTCTGAAAATGGATTAAATTTGAAAAATTCTAGTTCAAATTGAGTTTAACTAGAGGTAACTCCATTGAATCGAGCATTCGATTATATCTCAAGAATGACCTTGTTCTAGGAAAGAATAATAATTCTAATATCACGATTAAATGAGTATATTACGTTACGAGCTCAATAAAATCTAATGTAAGTACCACTAAAAATGAATAAATTCATTAACTCGAAAAGCTGTCAAATCATGATATTGAAAGAAATACATTAAAGGCCTAATAACAGTTATCGGAAAAGATGTAATAAAGGAAAAATGAAAACTCGGCAGGTACTGCACTATTCACTCTATCACCTAAGAACACTATTGATTTAAGTATCGGAGTATCTTCACAGGTAGCCTTCTTGGCTTGGTTCCAGCACAGCATTCTCATTAGCTCGTAACTTCTGCAAAAGGCAATGTTCTAAAAATCGGACCGGATCGGTTGGTCGGATCGTTCCACCCGCAAACCAAAAGCAAATACGGTTCAGTCAGCATTTAAACTGTTGAACCGGCCAAGAATCGACCGGTCAGACCGAACCAAAACCCGGCGATTTTGAAAAAACGTTGTCATTTAATGTTTTTAGGTTTAGGGATCCAAAATTCCTCTTCTCCCTGGCTCAGTCATCCATTCTTAAGATCAATGTTCTGAAAACCGGTTCGAACCGGCCGGTCGGACCGATCGAACCGTGAACCGGACTGAAAAACGGTTCGGACATTCATCAAAACCGTGAAATTCAAAAACCGGAATTGAACCGGCGAACCGGCCGGTAACCGGTCGGTCGAACCGAACCGTGAGCCGGCCGGTTTTTTGGATGGCAACAAAACGCTGGCGTTTTTTCATTCTGAATCCCTAAATCACCAAAACTCCAGATGCTGAGATCCCTAAATCACCAAAACACCTTCCCTTCTCTGCTTCAGTGGTTCTCATTCTTTGAGCAGGCTTCGCTGAAGCTGCTTCCAACGCCTCACTGAGTCACTGTCACACTCACACAGTCACACGGGTCGAGGGCTCGCCGTCGAGCCATCGCAGAGCCGTCGAGAACTGAGAAGTGAGAACGCCTCACTCTCACACGGGTCGAGCCACCGCCGTCGAGCCACTGCCGTCGAGCCACCGCAGCAGCCGTCGAGAACTGAGAAGGTGCCTTCGCTGTCTCCCACCGCCTCACTCTCACTCTCCCTGTTGCATGTTCTGCCTTGAAGGTAACTTCGCTGTCTCAGTGTCTCCCACTCTCCCTGTTTTATTTTTCTTTGAACTGTGTAGTGTGATTACTCAAACTGGATGATTTTACTTTGAACTGAAACTGATCTGTGATTCAGCATGATGAACACCGAAACTTTGAACTTTGAAATTCTGTCTCCCTGTTTTATTTTTCTTTGAACTGTGTAGTGTGAAACTGTGAATTGATTCAAGATTCAACTGATTGGAAGGATCTAAACTGTACTGTGATTATTGAAACTGAACTGTGATTCAACATGATGACTGATTGTTGTTTACTGATTAGTGATTAACTGAGTAATTATTGAAACTGAACTGATTTTGGTTTGTTTACTAAACTGGATTTTGTTGTTTGTTGAATAATTGTGAATAATTTTGAATAATTTTGGATGTTGTTTGTTTACTGAACTGATTTCGCTCTTCCTTTTCTTCCTGTTGGCGCTCTCCCTCTTCCGTTTCTCTTCTCCTTCCCATTCACTCTCGCCTCCAATCCAGTAACTATCTAACTAACTACTCTCCAATTTTGTTCCACTTATTTCTTTATTATCATAATTTGATTGCATGATTGTACTCTGATATTATTTAATTGAAGCTAGAACTATGCTTTTGGATTGTTCAGATTCTTGATTTGATATGGGATTAGGTGAAATTTGTGTTGATTTTTTGCCTTTATTCTATTTGCTACTGCAGCTTCTGCAAATGGAGATATTGGGGTTGAATTACCTGGTGATCAGGCAGAGATTATATTCATGGGGACTGGAACTAGTGAAGGGATACCTAGAGTTAGCTGCTTGACTAATCCTCTGAAAAAATATTTGGTACAATCAAGAAAAAAACAATCTTTGTGGAAAAAATAATTAAGATTTTGCTGCTGTTCAGGGTTTTCTTAAGATTTCTATATTTCATGATTGTTGTAGGTATGTTCAAACTTCAAAGGCTGCTCAGCCGGGCAATAAGAATAGGAGACTTAAACATATAAAGACTGCTCAACCGGGCAAATTGGTAGAATGTTTTTTAACATAGAAAGACTTGCTGGAACACGTACTGGATTACAGTAAGCAGACAATAGATGATTTAGTTAAATTGTTTGGGATATTTTGATGCAGCAATGAATCATATTAAAACTTTAGACCTATGCAGGTAGTAATTAGAATAAGTGAGGTAACGGTTGAGAACTTAGGTTGGGAATATAAGGTGCTCCCAATGGCCTTTAGGGACATGTAATTACAACTTTAAGATTTATATTAGACTATAATTATGTTTTATTGTGTTTATTTATATTTTATTTATTATTTTATTAGAAAACGGTCTTTTCGGTTCAACCACGGTCAAACCGGTTGAACCTATAAACCAGTGAACCAGTGACTAGAACGGTTCAATGACCGGTTCGGTTTTCAGAACCTTGCTTCAGACTCTCTCCTCTCTCAACTCTCTACCCTAGGTTACAATCTCGCCCATCGCTGCAAGGAAAGCCTCAATGCCGCAGTCTGTTGCGCTCAGGAGCCACCGTTTCTTCCTCCGTTGTGCCTTGTGCCCCCCAACCCCTTCGCCAATCTCCTTCCTTCAGAAAGCAGAACTTCCTTCAACCCTAGCCTCCACCACCGCTGTAAGGAGTGGGCCACAGCCGTTGCTCATCGCACTCAGGGGCTTCTCTCTTCGTCCTTTCGGCGTTCTCCAAGTCTCCAAACCCTGTTTCCTCTCACCAATCGCAGGCGCGCAGCTTTTTCCTCGAAGTCAATGGCATGTTTTTTTTCATTCTCTGTTCTTCATTTTTTTGCTCAGAACAATTTTTGGGGTGGGGGGATTCTGCTAATGCTAGTGTGCTACTCAGATTGAAATCTGTCTCATTGAATGATTAGTTATGCGCATCTGTTGTATTGTTCTCTGCTTTGGATTGAATCATTGATTTGAATGATTAGTTGATTTTAGTTTTTTGGTGAATGTTTGTTAAAATTGTGCTGAAAATTTTGTTAATGGCTTCATTTTTTTTAATTTTAGTTCTCTTGTTCTTCATTTTTTTTCAGAACATTTTTTTTGGATTGTAAAGGAGAATAACTCTTTATTTTTAAAGAATCAAGATGATCAAGAACAAAATTGAAAGAAGTGTAATCAGTTGTATTAGTTGGCCTTGTGTAATCTTTAGCTTATTCCTCTGCACAATACTCATCTCTTCTATTTTCTTGCTACATAACTTTTTTCTTTAGTATTGTTGTTATTATCCTTGGAGGAATTACTAGTGTTAATGTGCTACCCAGATTGAAATTTGCCTTATGGAATGATCAACTATGCTCATGTGTTGTATTGTTCTCTGCTTTAGATTGAATCATTGATTTAAATAATTAGTTGATTTTAGTTCACTTGATTAATATTGGTTAAAATTGTGCTGAAATTTTTGTTAATTTTTATTAAAATTATGCTGAAAATTTGTTAAAAGTTTATTAGGGAAGAAGTAAATTATGCAAAAAATTTATTAAAATTATGATCAACCTTTGTTAAGAAAGAAGTAAATTGATCATCACTAGCCTTTTAGTTCAATGAAGAAATATATGAATTGAATTAACTCAATTAAATTAATCAGTTTTTTAATTTAATGAGTTTCCATTTAAATTGATCAGCTCAAAGATTTTTAATACATTTTATAATTTAAAACAATCAACTTGGTTATAATAATGCATATGTGGATAATAATTTGATTGATGATTTTACATGTAATATTTTAAATTTAGAAGATATTTTAAAGTTTATATTAGATTATAATTATGTTGTACGGTGTGTTTATTTATAATTTTTTATTATTTTATTATAAAATAGTTTTTTCGGTTGAATTTCGGTTGAACCGATTAGACCAGTAAATTATTGAACCAATGACTAGAACGGTTCGATGATCGGTCCGATTTTTAGAACCTTGGCAAAAGGTATGAACATTTGGCCCTGTTTGTGGAGATCCTACGTATTTGGTACCATGGCTGATCATAAGATACAATCAATAATTAATCCAGATATTCTTTACAAAGAACAATAACATGATGATGGACATGAGATTGATGTTACCCTAAACACTAATAAGGGACAACAACATTAAGTTCTCCCAGGTTTTGAATGTCAGGAGGTTCAAAACACTATAGGCCGGTATTTCCCTAGTTTGGGTGAGGACTATATACATGCTATGCAAGAAATGCACCATCGACTGTAGGAATTAGAACGTCAACTTGTAGAATGATTTCAATTAAGGCAATCCCAATCCCGAAAGCCGTACAACAAGAGGACGACATGATAGTTGTAAAAGAAAAACCCATGAGCAAGACCATAGACGACATCAAGAGAATGATTGTTGTCGATCTGACTCACCTCAAAGGGACAAGAGGGACTTACCCCGGCATGAGGAGTTGTGTCGTGACCTTGAGAGAAGGGCAAGAGCTAATCTTGTTCAGCTCAGTCTAAAAGGAGGCATACTCCACAAAGGAATCTAAGTCCTAAAAGGCACAGAGATTATTGAGAGCAAGTTACCATGGAACAGACTCCATTTACTCTCCATGTCCTCTAAGTTCGGTTACTGAAACATTTTGACAAACTAACATATCTAAAATATGAAGGCAAGTTGGATCTCCAAGAGCATATCAATGTTTTTCAAGCAAAAATGAATTTGGAAGGAGTTGGGGATGTTATATGATGTAAGACTTTCCCGATAACATTGTTAAGATCAACGATGGCTTGGTTCAATATATTGCTCTTCAAGTCCATATCTTCTTTTGCCGACATTAAGATAAAGTTCCCAACTCACTTTACCACTAGAAGAACTCAGGCTAAACATCCAATCTCATTACTTGGTATAGAATAAAGAGTGGATGAAAGCATTCGAGATTATTTAGATTGCTTCAATAAGACAATGTTGGAGATTAACACACGGACTCTTGAATTTGTGTACTTATGCTTTAATATGTAAGTTTTTTATTTTTTTATTAGTATATTATAATGTTATTGTTAATATTATTATTG
>NC_029787.2:33577311-33578201 GCF_000816755.2 Arachis ipaensis | reverse complement strand
ATTATTATTATTATTATTATTATTATTATTATTATTATTATTATTATTATTATTATTATTATTAAATACTACTGGTGTTATTATTATTGTTATGTGTAGTCTTGTTGTTGTTGTTGTTTTGTCGTTACTTTTATTAAAGTGTTATTAATTTTTTTCTGTAGGCTATCAGAAATTTATTGCCCAAAAAATTTAATCTACCCGAAAACTATAACGAGATAGCTGCAACTGCCCTCGCATCAACTGGATTCCATCACGTTTCGCAGATAGGAGAATTGAGGGGTTATTCTACACTATTGAGTGCTTTGGTGGAGCGTTGGAGGCCTGAGACCTATACCTTCCACCTCCCAGTCGGAGTGACTGGCACCTTAGAAGACGTCATACATATTCTTGGCTTGGCAGTTAATAGGGAGCCCGTGACGGGCAGAATAAATAGCAGCCATGGGTAAGGTGGAGAACTGCTTAGCAGTTTTTGGAGGATTTCCAGTCCGGACGATCACACGTTGCAGAAGGTAAACCTGACATGGGTTTGGCGATGCCGAGACACCGAACTATTAGACACCCAGAATTCAATCGAGCGGTATATCCAGGCTCACATATTCTGCTTGCTTGGAATTGTTGTGCTTCTAGACAAGTCGATGAATTCTCTAAACTCAAAGTTTTTACCTCTTTTTCGAGATTTTCACTGCATTCATAGCTGCAGTTGAGGGCAACTAGTCTGACACATCTGCATAGGTCGTTGTGTCATGTATCATGATACAACTGTAAATAGATGGACTGCTCCTTTATTCTGCTTTTTGTTTGGGCATGGGAGCGTATGCCGTTTATAGCATCTATACCTCGCAATGAGCTTTCAGTAGCTGGTGTACCAATTGGGCAAAAGTAATGGTTAT
>NC_029787.2:33572018-33576825 GCF_000816755.2 Arachis ipaensis | reverse complement strand
CTAACGAGATATACACAAAGGTCTACGGCATAGTTTAGGCAACAATTAGATGACATAGGTTTCAACAACGCATGTTTTAAGAATTTCTATTAATATGTTTATTATGTTTAATAATTTAACTGATTGTCATTGGATTAATTGATTTTCAGTTTATATAGCGGTCATATATGGGAGTGGTGGTTCTTGAGGACCTATTCGTAAATTTGTTAGTGTGCTCTAAAAAGTCTCCATTAGTGTCATTCGAGTGTATAGAATGTCACCCAACAGGCCGAGTGAGACACCAATTCGGACTTGTACAACTTCCACCGGAGGAAGCATTTCAGATTGGAGATGCTAATTGTAGGCAGTTGACCGGGAGACAAGACCATGACTGGAGGGAAAGGAACGCTCATTTGGGTTGATATGTGGAATTTTCAGCGCTACGATAGGGTGCAATCAAAGGACGCATTTGAGGACTTTCACTCTCTCCCAATGTACTATAATGAGTACACACGGGAGTTCGACAATCACCTGAGGTGAATGAACCACATGCACAACCCCCACCACCACCTGGACCTCAGCAGCCTTACGTGCAATAACAGCCATTTTATTTGTAACTGTATCAGGTACCGGCCTATGAGCAACAGTATGAGGTACCAATTCATGAGCAACAGCATCAGGTTCCGGGGTATGAGCAACAGCTTCAGGTACCGACATATTAGCAATAGTATCAGGTACTGGCCTATGCCATATACATTAGTTTCTAGCTTATGAGCAACAACACCAGTATCCTGCTTATGAGCAACATCAGTTTTCAGCTTATGAGCAACAGGACATACCATAACTGAATTATGAACCGGAACCTCATCCACAATCGCAATCGTCAGTAGAGCCATACATACCACAAATGGTAATTCCAGCAGATGGCCACTTCATTTCGTTAGTTGGATTTGATGACATCCATTTGAGTTAGGTACTAAGAGACATATTATTTATTTCAACAATCTCAGCAAAGGCCTACTATTTCTGAGCTGTTTGTTGGTCGTCGCTCCCGCTCAGGTCATGCTAGTTATAACACCCCCACCATTCAAATCTTTATGCTCGAGTCATAAGTCAATGATAACAAGGTGGTACGACTCAAGATGGAGTTGTAATACATACATATATAAGAATTATTAAACGAGAAGCTTGAAAAGGAAATAAAGAAAATTGTGAGCGCAGGCACACACGTATCAAAATATAACGTGTTCAAAAAAGCAGGATAAAAATAAAAAAAAAACTTAAATGAAGAATAGAGTAAAGACAATATATATATATACACTAGTCACAACCTGTGAAGTTTAGGTCGGTTAGGGTTACAACAACAAAAACAGTTGATAATAGTTTCCATTTCTCCCAAATATACATCAAAGTCTCGATAGGCAAGGTTTCAAAAGAAAAATATATACATATACATTATTAAAGTTTTCCAAAATAAGGGAAAAAGATTCTAAACAAAATATAATACAGAATTCAAAAGAACTTTGCCGTCTTCCAGACGAGCTTCAGCTCACTGCGGAGTACCAGGACCTGCATATGAAAAACAAGGAATATATACGGAATAAGAATCCGCAACCCATGGATTTTCAGTATAGTAAAAATGTCAAATAAATACAAGGTAATAAGAACTCTTTAGGCAATCTTAACCTTCCACCCAACAACCTTTCCATCCTAGGTTTTCATTAATCCGTGATTAGGTAACTATCAATAGGAAAATTCTAATCTAATTCACTTTTATCATTGCCTCCATAACTCTCCAAACTCCAAGCAGAATAGCCCTTGACATCAATCGACACCAGTATGAGAGACCTCTCAGATATTCAAACACAAACAAGACAAACAAATAAAACACAAGTAAAATAAGGTAAATTAATTAGCACAGAGTCACATTAATATGCACAATTAAATATGCCATGACAAGTAGCAAACCCAAACAAATCAATCAAATGCAAATAATACATGCCTGCCCTATGGCAATGAGCTTATTTGTCGGTTATAAAGCCAAACCCGACATGTCTGGTAGTTAATCCTGGACAGTCCCTGCGTGCACACATCTCTCTAGAGGAATTCACATCTCTTGAAGGAATTATCCGGAAAGGTCTAAGTGTCCGGCCACATCTTGCGACGGAGGATTAACATTTCAACTAGAAGCAAACGGGACAAAACCACAATCCCTGTATCTACCCCAGAAGCTCAAATATCAACTGGGAGCAAGCGGGACAAAACCACAATCCTTGCGTCTACCCCAGGATCTCAAACCATAATCCGGAGCAAGTGGAACAACGCCATTACATCTACCTAAGCAGGTATATCTCACCACATCCCGTAGCATGTGGAATAACGACACTGCATCTACCCAAGTAGGTATATTTTACCAAATCCCAAAGCAAGTAGAACAAAGCCACTACATCTATCCAGACAGGTATATCTCAATCAGAGTCAATTTCGTTATTAAATTAACCCTCAATCTCATCTCACTTCATTCAAAATCATATTCAAAATCAATCATCATTATCTCTCATTATCATAATCATCCTCATCATCCTCAATCAAAATCAATTATCATCATTTCTCATTGTCATATTAATCCTCATCACATCTCTCATTATATTTATTCCATCTTTTTTCTAATTCACTGTGTCACCTTATTAGGTCTCATTCCTAAATTCTATACATTCTATTACACCGGCTCTAGACTCATAACAAGGTTTACATAGGTTTAGAAAGTTAGAGGAGTGGTTGAAAACTGTAAAATTCATTTTTAGCAAAACAGGGTCGTAGCGTACGCAAGCACCTTCTGCGTATGCATAAATTTCAAAATTTGGAAATGTTGCGTACGTGGACCACCTTCGTGTACATGAGAATATTGTCAGAAACGTTTGCTTGCGTCGCGCGACACTGCAGCGTACACATGAGTTCAAAAATTGACATTGTCGCGTACGCAGACTACTCTCGCATATGCAAGAGTACTAAGCAGAACCATTTACTCGCGTCGCATGACACTTCCATGTACGCACGAATGTAGGATTTTCAAAAAGCTGATATGCTGTAGAAAGTTCATTTTTTTATCAAAACTTCAAATGCGAATAACTTTTCTGTAAAAAATTATTTTCGTCCGTTCTTCGAACGTCATAAGCTACACGAACCTAATTTTCATTTAAGATAAATTTCACAAAATTTGAAGGTCCGAGAACCAAATTATAGCCTATCAAAATTGTTTAAAAATAAGTTTTACCAATTTCACCAAATTATTCAAACCTTAAGAACTCTCCATCTAAAACAAACAAAATCATACCAAATCAAATCCTAAATATTTAATTATCATATATATATATTTTGATTTATCTGAATTATTAATGTCTTTTTTAATAATTTTATAACCTTCATTTGTACCCGAATTAATTATAATAGATTGAATTTTGGAGTTTGTTCTTCTGAAAAAGAAAAAGAAAATCAAAAGTTAGAGAAGTTGTTTGTTAAATCATATCATCATATTTATTTCTCTGTTTATTCTTTTGAATGTTTTTGGGTATTTTTAAAGGTGTGACTGAGTTCCTATTGTTTTACCAAAAACCCTAGACTTCACAGTAGTATATAGAAGCATCGCATCTTAAAAGATCTAGGGACAAAGACAAAGCTGGATAATCGGGTGCGAAGACAAGGGGGGGAAAATGAGATATATATAGCAGCCGTCAAACAAAAACAAGCGAGATGCCACTGCCACTCTCCCAACTCCGCTTAATCTCAATTCCACAAGTTATCGCCCGCCGCTACATGGCCTCCTCCGCCGCTGCCGAGCCCATAAGCCCATCCAACACCCGCGTGGGCTGGATAGGTACGGGCGTCATGGGCCTCTCCATGTGCTCCCACCTCATACGAGCCGGCTACACGCTCACCGTCTTCAACCGCACCCCTTCCAAGGCCCAACCCCTCCTCAAAATGGGGGCCCACCAGGCCGATAATCCCCTCTCCCTCGCCTCCAACTCTGACGTCGTCTTCTCCATCGTCGGCTACCCCTCCGACGTTCGCTCCGTCCTCCTCGATCCCCACTCCGGCGCCCTCGCCAGCCTCCGCCCTGGCGGCATCCTTGTTGACATGACTACCTCGGAGCCCTCCCTCGCCATCGAGATCGCGGCCGCGGCGTCCTCCAAATCCTGCCATTCCATCGACGCTCCCGTATCTGGCGGCGACCGCGGCGCCAAGAACGGAACCCTAGCAATCTTCACTGGAGGAGAGGAATCGGTGGTTAAGCGGCTCCAACCTCTGTTCTCGCTGATGGGGAAGGTGAACTTCATGGGAGGAAGCGGAAAGGGGCAATTCGCGAAGCTGGCGAACCAGATTACGATAGCGTCGACGATGGTGGGGTTGGTGGAGGGGATGGTGTACGCGCACAAAGCGGGGCTGGACGTAGGGTTGTACCTGGACGCGATTTCTACCGGTGCGGCGGGTTCGAAGTCGCTGGATTTGTACGGACAGAGGATATTGAAGAGGGATTTGGGGCCAGGGTTTTATGTGAACCACTTTGTGAAGGATTTAGGGATTTGCTTGAAGGAGTGCCAGAATATGGGTATCTCCCTGCCTGGTTTGGCTCTTGCTCAGCAGCTATATGTTTCTCTCAGGGCTCACGGTGAAGGCAATTTGGGCACCCAAGCTCTTATTTTGGTTCTCGAGAGGCTCAACAATGTTTCACTTGCACCTGCAATTGCTTCCTCTTAGGTTTGTGGAGGATATGGAACTCTGAACACTGAAATTGTCTTCTTCTTCGACTTATTATTATTATTATTATTAT
>NC_029787.2:33569636-33570761 GCF_000816755.2 Arachis ipaensis | reverse complement strand
GTGATGATGTACATTCAATTAGACTGGTGTCGTATGTTACTTGCATCAGATTGCTTGGCCGCTTTTCTCTACTTTGTACGTTTTGGTATCAGTGTTTTCTAGTTCAAGTCAAGCCCCGGCTTTCTACAAGGGGTCCTCATCGTATAATTCGGACACGATATGAACAATTGAGCAGTTGTTAGTAGGTGATAGCTACTAACTATGTCTGTGTTGTTGCATAATGAGTGGTTGATATTTTATCATTTGGTTATTTCAAGGGTGAACACAATTTGATTCCATGTTTCATGAGCTGAAAAATTGAAAGAAAGTTCTGCGGTTTATTTCACATGATGCGACATGAACAACACTCATGAGCTTACAAGTGAGTATGAGTATGAGGAATGTGTAAGAATGAAGTTAGTGCAAAGTATGCCTACTACTTGTAATTATAGATTTATAGAACTGGGGAAAAATCGACATGTGATCTCCCTCATTTCAATACTCAATAGGTTGCACTTGGTCTTTCTAACAAAGTTATAGTTTTTATTAATTTAGAATCGTTTGCTTTATTATCACTTGTAGAGACTAAGGATTTATATGTGAATGGTGGTTTGAAAACTTCGTACTAAGAGGTGGTTGTAGGTGGCCAATGTTTTTAGGCTTCATTGGATATTGCTGAGATGTAGACATGTAGTTCGACATATGGATCTTAATAATGAGAGCTTTCCTGAATCTGCCTCTTTACTCTCTGTCAAATCTTGGAGCAATTCATAACATCTAATTATACAAAAATTGAACTGAGACCTAGATCAAGTGATAGTTGCTTCTTGCTTGGATTATTGAAATGTCATGTTTCGAATTTGATCTTTAAGGGTGATGTGTATTCAATAGGTTTCGTGGCCAAGAATTTTGTCATTGACTCTTGACGATACATACCGAGAATGCGTTTTCTAATTAATTGAGCCGAAAAAAATGCATTTTCCGACTATGGGACAGAATTGCATCATCAATCACATTACTGCTATTCCTCTCTCTTCAAACCCTTGAACAAGCCCGTCCTGGAAGCTATGTTCTTTGCCGAAAAATAAAAATTAAAGTAGAAGAAATAAAAAGGGTTAATTAAATTATTTTTAAATTATATCTTAA
>NC_029787.2:33561131-33569564 GCF_000816755.2 Arachis ipaensis | reverse complement strand
GATAATTGTAATTATGATTATACTTCGTGTACACCAAAATTAACCAGTAAAGTAAGTATAAAATAACTGTTGAAATACAAATATATATTAAAAACAAATTAAACTACACAGGTATTTAATTTTGGTGTAGTTATAACATTATAATCTTAAAAAATGCTTCAAAGACATTTTAGCTAAATTCAAATGGAAAAAAAAGACCATGAGTGAGAAAGAGAGGGAACGGAGTGAGAATACATTAAGTCCTGATTTATGAATTACTACTGTTAACAATACTAATGATTGATGAATAACAAAGTCATTAATGACTCAGAAGCTTTGAAATAAAATGTTTGAGGCTTGTGAATACATTAAGTCCTGATTTATTCTGGTTGAGAAGAGACTATATTCCGCAAAAGATGAGATTGCTCACAGCAAGTTTACATCTCCCATATTATTTCCAAAATGTAGGAGGGACAAACACTGAAATTAACCAAAATAATAACATGCCCCAGCAATATCACTGGAACTCCAAGGTTGCAATGAAAACGCAGATCCCTCCCACAGCCACAATTTGGACATTAATCACCCTTCAGTGTAAATCTCCATAAGACCAATAAGTATGGCATTGCTGCTTCAACGTGTTGACCTATTACTTATACAGGAAACTTGAAATTAGCATTACACTCTTTTTTACCTTGGCAAAATATGAATCAAGACTCATCAACTCCCAAATACTGGGAGTGAGATGCTGCAAGGAGAGCAGCCCCGATGCCAGAGCCGTCGTTAGAATGCTCAATCACAATAGTCTTAGCCGCCTCTTCTCCGAGCAACTCATTCAATGTACTCTCCAAGCAAGCTCTGAACTTAGTGTAGTGTTCAAATAATCCTCCATCCAGTGCTATCACTGCCTTTTGCTTCTCCCCAGCCTTAACGGTGTCTCTTCCTGTTTTCTTCAGGATGCCCAAAATACCAGCCGCAGAAAGACGTGCCCCACGTGTGGCAACAATGTCGCAGAGCTCCACAACAATCTTCCTCATTTTGAGGGATGTATTAGAGATCTGACAAAAGGGGATGGCAGTAAGAAAATCTATTTATAACATTTTATAACGAAAAAAGAGGAAGAATTAATAGGGTGATGTTTAATACCTCTAATATATCTTTCAATTTGTTTCCAACTACTTTGAGATCTGGAGATGTGTCATGATGCATTGCTGACATATCAGGGGTCCTAGTACAAAAAATGTCAAAGCTGTGTAAGCTCTAAGAAAACAAAAGAATGTTGTCATTTATATGCATGTTTGGAATAAGGCTAGAAAGGAACTGAAAATGGAGAAGCCAACATTTGCATTTTATCGCTTATCAGTGTAAAATGTTTTTGTTCACCCATGTTTTCTACTGGAGCAAATAAGCAGGCTGAAAATAACTTGAATCATATTATTTTCCCCATTATTCACAATACACAAATAATTGGATCAATTTCTGATTTTTCATCTCCACTGTCTCCGGTTCCAACCTGTCCAACCAACCACCAACCTGACCCTTAAAAGGAGGCAACGAAGAGCAACATTATGCTGATTACAAAAGTGTTGATAGTGGTTGCCAATAATAACCGAAGCAATCTCATTGAGAAATTACACAGAATTGTTATAAGAGGTTCCATGAAAAGAAACTAAACAGAAGCATGCATCTTAATAAGCAGAATAAATATTTGAACAGACCAAAATAGAAATCTAGACAAGAATCATCCTAGACAAGTGAAAAGTGAATGTTTGGTATAATTAACTAGGATGCATACCTGAGTATGAAAGGAACTCTCAACTTGGGGGGAACAGTATCTCCGAAAAAGTCAGCTTCTTCAGCCATCTTCAATAAAGCTCTCCTTACAATGTCCCCCAAATACATACCAGAAATCAACTTCTCAAATATCTGTGAAGAATAGTGGAAGAATATTACAGAATTACACATGCTGGTTAAAGTTTTAAACCAATGACTATAACGTGATGATCTTGACCTGCTCTCCAGGGTTTAAGCTCTCAGCATCTAGAGCTACGTCATATTCTGTTAGAGGAAGATGTGAGGATCGGAAATTACCCCACTCCATGTTTATAACCTGCAGTATTTACATGTAATCAGAGCATGCTTTATACCAGCAAATGGTGACGCTAGTTCTAGTATGACAGTAAAGTAAAGATATTTCTAACATGCAAGACAATGACAATCATAAATAGTATAACCTACTTACCATGTCTCCTGATTTCGGGAGAGGGCCATGCCATTTTGGAATAGCATTTGCACGTTCCACATATGCTGCATTTGTCCCTGTACCAAGGATCACAGCAGCAATGACATCCTGATTGTAGAATCTGCCTCCAGCTAGTGTTCCAATGGTATCATTAACCTAATGCAAAATCACCGAGTTAGTCTGGTGTCCAAACTTTCTATCAAACGCAAACTTGAAACCATCATTCTCAAGTCCATATATTAAAAATTATTAATCAATCCTGAAGAGAGGTTAGTGGTACTGACTAGAGCTGAAACTCGCATATCCAAGCCAATTTTTTGCATCGACTTGGTTAGTTCTCCCACGACATCTTCCCCAACCTACAAATCAGAACATAAAGGAAAAAACTATCGGGTTACAAGCTAATGAGAGAACAGCTGACTAAAAGAGAAATTGGTACAAGATATCCCCCTCTTTCACAAGAGTTCATGTAATACAAATTTAAAGCATGTCAAGGCAAGCATTGTAATTTTGGACTTGCAACCGTTAATACAATAACAAAAAGGAATGAAGTCGTGTCTGTCTAATAGAAAAAGATGTATGGAAGATTCTGCAAATGCACCATAAATGATGGCAAGAAAGAATTACAATAAAGTTAAATATATCATAATCAAGGTAAGAATAATTACCACATCTTCAATATTGAAACCCTTAGTCCACTTTATTAGAGTCCCAGATGCAATTGATGTTTGCCTCACAGGGAATGAGAATGTAAAGCCCAGTTCTCGTTGTCTACCAGGGGGAGGATGAAATTCTTCAGGTTCTGAATTAACAAACTTTGCAAGAGCAGATGCTATAAAATCAAACAGTCCCTGTAATGACATAATGAAAATATATCAGAGGTTGCAGGAACAAGAATCTGAATAGATAGATGTTTCCCATAACA
This sequence comes from Arachis ipaensis, assembly GCF_000816755.2. Taxonomy (NCBI): domain Eukaryota; kingdom Viridiplantae; phylum Streptophyta; class Magnoliopsida; order Fabales; family Fabaceae; genus Arachis; species Arachis ipaensis. The sequence goes on along the minus strand of NC_029787.2, from coordinate 33,566,418 downwards.
CACTTACTTCAGAAGAACCAATCATCAAATGAGGAGGAATTGAAACTTCTTCAAACTCTTGGTTGATGACACCTTTCTCTTTCCCACCTAAATGTACACGAAGGACACGAAAGTTTGTGCCACCAAGGTCCAGAGCATAAAAGAGCCCTGCCTCATCCCTGTAAATAATGGGAAAGTTCATGTTTCCAGGAAACTTGTATTTTTTACATCAACTGAAAGAGTTTTACAATCATTCAAACATTATATTTCTTCATTTTGCCCTGAGATTTGGTTCTTCAAAACACCATATAGCCAATCAAGTGCTTTAGGAGTGAATTCTTATCATCCAAGGATTCTTAACCATAATGTTATTACCATGACTGTTTGTTTTGCTAAATACTTCCCCTTTTAATCAAGCAAAATATGATGTGCTAGAAGAAAGTATCATTCTAAAACTCACAATAAACAATAAGTTCTATTCATCTCCTCTTTTAAAAATCATACTACATAAAAAGATAGAAATAAACGAACAAAATTCTATGTCAATACTAGAATGTGATAAAAGCGAAGGCAGTAGCTACAATAACCAAATTATAGACAGCTATCAAATTGAGAATGGCAAATAAAAGAAGTATAAACATGACAACTACGAATGAACTAAGTTAGCCATTACTCTATAAAATAGCAAAAATACTAAAAAAAGTCAATATTGCAGGGAGAAGGGAAAAGAGGCACTCCTGAAATGTAAGACAAAGCTTGGCCTTTGATTGTTTCAGACAACTATATGCCACTAATTTCAATCAGAGAAGATAAAAAATTGATCAAATCAAAATCCAAATTCGAAATCTACGTACCCAGATGGGAGATTATCGACGTAGCTGATCAACATCTTAAGCTTGCTGCCACCTTCAGATGCGAGACCAGCGTGCATCTCAACATCCATGGCATCAGCCACCTGCCTCAGCTTCCAATCTGGGGTCTCACACTTTTCCCCAAACTCCTTCAGTATGGCCACAGCACGACCCCACTTCCCGTTGCTCTTCATCCGGTGGCGCACTACCAACACCGCCGCCGCACAAAGGGCAGCCGTGCACACGACTGTAGCTCCCGCTGCAATCTTGCCCATCGCACGAACCGAAACAATCGAGCCAAATCCTGCAAAGTTAGAAACTTTTTGGTTCAGGAAGATAAACCCTGATTGGGAGAATCTGGAATTTGTAATGAGGGAAGCTCAATGGTTCGTGTTGATGTCCATGGGGGAGAGAATGAGAATGGGAACTTGGGTGGAAAAGTGGTGGAGTTACTATGAAGAGAGAGAGAGAGAGAGAGAGAGAGAGAGATTGAGAGAAATATATATATTAGAGACCCAAAAGAAAATAGAAAAAAGATCTGGATCTGACTCTGACTCTGCGGTGAAATGGAAATCATTAGATAAAATTTCAATCTGTATAGACCAAATCGGGCATCCCCGGATAATCAGTTAAACATGGATAAATCAAGAATACTAACACACACTGTAAAACCAAAAATCAATAGCTAATTTCTAGTATATTGTTAATTTCTTAAATGTTAAAACAAAAACACGACACGACAGCATAGAAAAGCACATGAACGAACAAACCTTATTGGCAAGAAAATCGATGGAGTCCATAATAGCAAATGTTCACATCCGAAAAACGTGCGAAAATAATTAAGCTAATTGCTGGTTGCGGATTTCTTTTGGATAATTGGTTGTTTCATTATTTAATCCTGTTATTAATGGTTCAATGAGGTGGAAAAAACGATTTATGGACAGTGTATACTCCCTAAAATTTCGATTAGACTTGTCCGATGTTGGGTTGCCGAATCTCGTCCAGCATTAGTGGACTGAACAAGTATGTTTTTCCGAACTTATTATGGGCGCCACGTGTACGGATGATGTGTGTTATGATCACGTGGACAGTGGGCCACACTCACCTAAACATTGCTTGGTTACTATAGGAAGCCCTCCTTCCTAGTCAAATATTTTCGGGAAACTAGTCGCCAATATAGCACATTGCACATGCCTAAATGTCTTCTTTTTACTGGAATCCATTGTATGGAATCATAATAAAAGGTGATGGATAATGCCCCAAATATATATATAAACGAATCCATTTATTCATCCCAAGAAATGAGCAATAATGCCATAGATTTCTAATCCATCATCTTGTTGCGACAGGTGTATGTCTAAGATTACATTTATTTACCGACACTGAGACAGGAAAATTGTGTTTGACAGAAAAGATATGGACGGAAATAATGTGTCCAAAAATATTAAATTAGTGTATTTTATGGCCATTCTAATAAGAATGATACGAGAACACTAACAAAGAATACAACTTATTTTTTTATTATTCTTGTTAATATTTTATAATTATATTTTTTATTATTATATTTTTTATCTCAAATTTTTTGAATTAAAAAAATAAAAATAAATTAAATTTTTATATTTTGTTCTAGTTTATTACTAAATAAAATATAAGAACATAAATTTTGTATCTCTATTTTTTATATCTTATTCTCGGTGTCTTGTCCTATTCTCAGAAACAAACGGAGTCATATATGTGATGTGTCCATCACAATTTGATGTACATGGGTTTAAATTTAATTATCCAAATCCTATCCAAAGAGAGTACAAGTAAGGATTGCATGAGTCTTGAAAACAAGATGGGTGGGTAGGGGCAATGCAACTTCACTCTAATGTTGTGATATTGACTCTTGGATGGTTCATGCGTGCTTAACATACATCTAACAAGTGATCACCACATCAATTAGAAAAATCTTCGGAAGGCTTGCCCATTTCTTATTCTAATTTATACCCTTTTTCTTTTACGTCACATGAATCACAAAGCTAAGAAAGAACTTATAGGACCCGCAAGCAAAATAATAGTATTATATATAGTAATAATAATTTGGAATAATGTTAGAAAAAGAGAGAAAAAAATATTTGAGGGGCATGGTTAGGTTATAGTTAGGCTGAGAGTTCTGTTTCTGTGGGGTTCGTTGTTAGGTTTTGAATTTGGTGCTTTGCTTTCATCGTGTTGTGCTGTGAATGTCACCCTTCCAGTGAACAAAATACCATATCATCAATACACCTATCAAATTATTGTTAGTTAATACTATTTTACACCTTATTTCCAAAATAAAGGGATTTAGGGATCATATTTGAATTGAAGGACCACAGAGACATATAAGCTAACAGTTCAAGGATATGATAGAAGCCCATTATTCCATTTTATATATTTTTAAACAAACTGATCCAGATAAGTTAGAAAGGCTATTGCTCCTCCTTCTTCTACTACTGAGGCAATTGGAGCATCACGTGTTATGTGCCCCACACACATGCAAATGGAATACTCATCTTCAATTTCAGAATACAATCCTTCCAGGTTAACCTCACGACTCCTCTTAAACATTCTTATTCTTCATAACATCATAATTCATTCGCCCTGCATCACTCACACTTCTTAATTCAATCTTAAATGTCCATCTGCCTTTCTAATGATTAGTCAACCTATTAAGAGGACCAGACACAACAAGCCAATAAGAACCAATTTCATGTTCAAGTTTTCGATAATCAGTTTTCTTTTGGGTCAAACACTCGATAAACAGAATCATTTTCGTTTGCCACAACACTAGACTGCAGTAGAGGCTAGTTGCGAGAAATGCGTGGGTTTGGACATTCCAAGAAACATCGGTCCAAGTCTCCAAGAGTTCATACCAAGTTTTTGATTGTCTGTTTATAGTATTGATCCTTTTCATCAGAAACTAAAACATGAAGCCCACTATTATAAGCATCCGGTTGGGCCCAGGAAAAGCTTGGAGTTTCTCCCTGATTCACTTGATTTTTGAAAACCTCGACATAGTGTTGGATCAAACTTGTATCAACATCTCATTTCAGAAAGCATATACTACTCTCTTAAAAAAGAGTGAGTTTGATTCAAAAATTACTTAATATTTATACTTGTGGTAAATTGTAATAAATAAAGTAAATATGTAAAATAAATGAAAGTTTTAATTAAATGGCAAAGTAAAATTGAAATTTAAAAAAAAGTAAATACTTAAAGAGAGGAAGAAAAAATACTCAAAGAAAAATAAAATATAAATAAATTAACAGAGAAAGAAAAGAACAAAAAGAATAGAAGAAAGGAAAACACAAAAGAAAACAAAAGAAATAAATTAAATTAAAAGTGAATTCCAGACATTCACATGCACTTGCATTTTATTGATTTCCGTTGTGTCAGTGTGACTGAAAATTTTGTAGACTTTGGTGTGATGATAAAGTGTTCAGATTGAAGTTCCCTATTCTTTCTGAACTTCTCCTACCATGAGGATAGGCTTGCAGATTTTCCTCTTCCCACGATCTAACTTCCTCCTTTTTCTCAGGCCACAACCTTATCTTGACCATGAAGAATCTTAACATCCAAGTTTGTCATCCCATTTCTTCTCTTACCTTGATCTCCAATTCCCACATTCTCTCTTCAATTTGCTCATTAAAATCCGCACCCCTATTCTCGACTCAGCTTGAGGGTCAAACAAAAGTCTTATTGTTCGAGAAAAATAGTAATTGCTTTTTGGCCTGTTTTCCACTTGTTGAAAATCTTTCGACTTCGATGCTCTTGCACAATCTGCTACTTGTTCCAACAAATTCTCACGTTTTGTATGGTGCTATTAATTTAGAATTACTCTAACTTCGACTCCGATCATTCTCCACGCTTGACTCTCCGCATAATTAGAGTTCTGTTTCCTCATGTCGAGTCTTTACTCTGTTGACATTTCGACCATGTGTGGTCAACTGATTTCGTCCCGGATCTTTTCGACTTAATACATATGAGTCGGTAAACATTCTAGTCGAATTTTCTAACAGGTTAAAATTCGTACTAATAAATTTTTCCTTAAAACTTATCATTTTAGGAATTGAAATAATAAGTTTTATTAATCACGTGCTAGTCATAAGCCAAATTTAAATTTCACAATTTAAAAAGACAGTTATACAGTTTTTGAAATGGTTCGCGCATTTTTTTGAGAATGTGTAACGTCTTCCCTGGGCTTTTAATGGGTTTTGAAGTTAAAAAACTAACCATCTCCCTTCAAAAGGTACTATTACCTCATCATTTTCACTATCTCCACCATTTACTTCTTATTTCTTTAAGAGCAATTGTCTTCTTCTTCAAAATCTCTTTCAACCATTTCCATTCTTATGGATTTACAATCAGCTCATCAGCAATCTGCTTCACCTTCTATTATTTCCGCCTCTTCTACTTCTGCAACCGTTGCCGCTATTACT
>NC_029787.2:33499138-33561069 GCF_000816755.2 Arachis ipaensis | reverse complement strand
TTCCAGCCATTACAACTATCGCGGCAACTTTTGCACTGGTGTGGCACCAACTACCCAGCTACCTCCCTACATGGTGAAGAAGATGATAATATTCAAATCATCCCTCCTCCTCCCTTAATGGCTGATGTGGCACAATTCTACAACGAAGATGGGAGCTTGAGAGCCCCCAATTCGGACATTGAAACCACTTCCCTTCAAGGTTACTGGCCATTTGTATTCCTTTTTAGGGCCTTTTTCTACTCAAGAACAAGTTGAGTCAATCTCTTCTTTCTTTCCATCTCCCCCTGAGCATCTACCTCTAATTTTTTGCAAAAACGTTAGGGCTTATTATTTCGCTAGTCGGGTCTTTTGGACTGCCTCTCCAAAGGAATCCAGTTCCCTTATTTCGACTTAGATGTTGAGGTTGGCCCCGACCTACAAACCTACATGAAAATCACTAGGGATTGTTTATGCTCTAAAACTAGCTACCTTTAACCTCTCTTATACTGCACCCCTCTTACGAGCTAGTTTATACTTTTGGTACCCTGCTATCAATAACTTCCATTTTCCTTATGGAATGATGGGACCAACTTTGCTGGAAGTTTCTGCTTTGACTGGCATAGCCTCCGACGAAGAATGTATGTCATGGGCTACAGAATATCCCGATGATATTTTCGACATCAATTTTGACTCGACTTTTGTGTCGGGCTTTATTCAGAACAATATGGGATTCGAGGGTGATCCCGTGACTGATAGTGAACATGTGGCCTTTATGCTTTTATGGCTTAATGCCTTTGTCTTTTGTCCCAAATCTATTCAAATTCAAAAGAACAATTATCCACCACCTTTTCTGCTTGTCCCTCATCGAGAAACACCTCTTTTTTGGTTTCCAGCTCAACTTTCGAAACTTCCTCTAGGAACGTTGAAAATGTAATTCCTCGAGTAGTTTGGAGCATTGTTTTGTGCCCATTTGTTATTTAACACACTAGAGGGATGGAATCTAGTTTGATTTGACATCTCTTGGGATTTCTAATCAATTGTGATAATAGTACGCATCTGCTGTTTGACAGGAGCAGCAGAAGAGTATCGACTCTTACCCCCTGCTTTACTTGGCCTTGCCTCATGTCTTCTTGATAAACCCGCTCTCTACTCTTTTTGTAAGAGTCGAAAGCCTTGGCACCTGATGCATCGAACAAAGCGCGGCATCGAGGGCATATAGCAATGTTCCCTTCTTCTTCCTTTTGCCTTAGCAAAAAATCCAACAAGTCCTCTCCTACGGTCTTTCTGCTTTGAATATGTCGAGTTTGAACTGATCATCTTTTTCCATAGGCTCGACAGAAGCCATGTTAATCGAGAAAGTTATTTTCTTTGTTTCAAGAAAGTTTAATGTGACCTGGAAAAGATCAGAGTCCACTTTCATCTCAAGTTTCTCTGCAAACTTTAGTTGACCATCTTCAATAGCCTTCTGTATCAAGTCTCTAAAACGTACACAATTATTAGTATAACATCCATAGGCTTGATGAAATTTACAAAAAATTTTATTTCTAATTTTATAAACAAATGGCATTCTCACTACAAGAAAATGGAGCATTTGTAACAAAAAATTTGTATCAAATTTTAAATTGTTACAAATTATGCTTTTTTCGTAACAATAATTAGTTATTGTTACAAAATATTAAAAAATTTGTTACAAAACATTTCAATATTTTAAAATGAAATTTGTTAGTAGGCTATATTGTGAAAAGAAAAATGCTGCTTGCTCAATCTATTTTAGATCTAGAAAGCTTGTTGGATTAGCCTTTGTATCTAAAATAAGAACAGTTAAAACCTTTATGGTTACTTGTTTATTCATGTCTATATCCAGATACTAGTAAAATATCATATGTTCAATTTCATTTAGGGCATTTGTTTTGTTCCCAAATTCACAATAATAAAAATATTTGATTTGTTGGACAAATATATTCAAGAAATGATTAACTAGATCAGAGAAATGGTCTTCTATAGAAAATTTTTATAATAATTTTTGTTTTTTTAATAAATAATTGTATAAGCTATGAGATAGTTTTGTATGATTAATTTTTATATTTAACCCTAGAAATTATAATAATTAACCTTATCTCCTAATAGCATTTGGCAAAGTAATTAACGATTTTTAATTATCAACTTCACATAAACACATCTATATTTGAACTTATCCTAATGTTATTGGCACTAAAACTACTTTGACTTCTTGTATTAGCTAGTGATTGCAATACTATATTTGGAACACTTGAATCATTTCCATTATTAATTATATATGTGCAAATTTTGTAGGAGGTTCTTATCATAAGTCACAACAATTCTCTCTCTCGATACAAGGAATGGCTGGTGTTGTTGGAAAGCTTGAGGCAGAAATTGAGGTGAAGTCAAAAATAGACAAGTTCTGGAGTGCTATCAGGAATTTTGCAACCATATTCCCTAAGGCCTCACCATCTCAATACAAAAGCATTTAGATTATTCAGGGTGATGGCAAGGCTCCTGGCTTCTGGCTCCTAGCAATTGCCTTTGCAAACGTACAAACTTGTGTCTTGAAATTATTATATTGTGCTTTATTTATAAATATTTTGGTAAATCCAAATGTCTGTCTACAAATTTGGTTTTATTTTGGATAAGTGATAATATGGTGTTTATGTTCCTAATACAATTCATTTTTTCTCTCTTTAATTTGCAGACATCTTCTTTCTTTCTTCACATTTTTAAGGTCCAGCTTTCAGATAAACGGATACACATTGGAGGGAAGCAACCCTCTGCTTTGTCCCTAGCTGTTTTCTGATTTATTAAGAAAGAATATTTCAAGTTGTTAGACGTGATCAGGTAAACAGTCTTGAAGTCTTTAATTTGGTGTTATATTTTTTGGTGTTAGGAAAATTATGGATAAACGTTAATGAAAAAATTATAATTAGTGTTATATCTTGTTTCTAATTTTTTGTTTCGATTTTTTTCGTTTACAGGAGTGCTAAAATGGTGACAACATACTACCTAAAGGACTCAAGAATATTTTGATTCATAGAGACATTAATCTATGTTAGACTTTTAACTTTTGGTTGAACTAGTGTAAAAAATATAACTTGTAGAACTAATCAATGTAGACACTAATGTTATTTTATTTTAAAATAATTTGAGTTAAATGAAGCATGTTTGAATTATCTATGTTTTTACATATTATATAAATGTCGACTTGCTCAGTAAAGTAATTAATATATTAGTTAATTAAAAAGATAATTTGGTAAATTATGCATGCAATTTCTATTAAAAAATTGTTATAAAATAAATATTGTACTTTTGTAACTAAAGAAAAAAAGTTACAAAATCAAGTTATATTTTGTAACAAAATTTACGATAGGAAAAAATATTTTGTTACCAAAAATATTTTGAAGATCAAAATTTGTTATCACTTTTGTAACGAATTTCGGTTTTTGTATCAAAAAAATTTGTTACAAAATATTACTTTGAATTGTAACAGATCCATTTTTTGTTACAAAAACTTTTTGTAATGAAACATACTGCAACGGCTCTTTTTTTGTTACAAATTCCTTTTTGTTTCAAAATTTTGATTTTTTGTAACAATATTTTTTATTACAAATATTGCTTTTTCTTGTAGATCTCTTTCCTTCAAGTAGTACAAGCTGTTTATCCTTCAATAACATGTAAAAAATTTGTTCACCTTTTGTCAAATTGAAAGAGTAACTTCTTTCTCTTGACAAAGGAGTTTTGTCTGTTGCTGAATTAAGAGATCGACACACATATGGAGGTCCATCTTTTAATTTTGCAGCAAAGGCAAATTCATTGTTTGACTCTTCCTCGCTCATACAGTTGACATAATTCACCTTCTTATTAAAGAAAGATTTTCTTTTACTTGACTCAAGTTCCTATTTTTTTATTTAATTTTTCAATTTGTTGTACTTTATCAGCTAACTGAGCCAAGTCTTAAAATTGTTGATTTACTAATTTTTTTTAATATTAAAGTCGAGACTATTTATGGCCATCTTGACTACTTCAGGTTTAGGAATAGGAGTGAAATATTTGTTTCTCATATTCTTGAATCGTATCAAGTAGTTGTTGATTGACTCCGCTTTTCTCTCTTTACTGTGAATAAGTCAAACAAAGTTACTTTCATTTCACCTCTAAAGAATTGAATATGAAAACTTCTCTTTAACTGAGCCCAACTATGGATCAAGTTAGGTTGCAAGTTTAAAAACCAAGTGAAGACATTTTTTGTTAGAGAATAGGGAAGTATCTCATTTTCAAATACTCATTGTTAGCTAGCTCACCTATCTCGACTATATGTCGAGCTATATGCTCGACCATCGATTCCTCGCTTTCCCCTGCAAATTTAGTGAGTGATTTGGGAGTTTTGACTCCCTTAGAGAGTTTAGCTTGCAAAACATAGTCTGAAAATGGAGATATAAAATAAGGTTGATTTGTCACCCCTATATTTAACCTTGCTTTATTCAGAGTTATATTTTGACCATAGGTTTGAGCAGCATTGTTTACTCTTACTTCATTCAAAATTCTATTTGAATCATCTCCTCTATTTAACATTACAGAGGATTATTAGTAAGCATTCCACCTATTGATGGTACAAACGATCGATTGATTACTCCTACAACATCATTGACACGTCGAGCTATATGCTCTATTCTTACATTATTATTTTTCATTATGGGATTTAAAATTGTAGCCATCTGCTGTGTAAGCATATTGACTAAGTCGTGATGATTATTCTCAATTTGTTGTCTAAACACAGGCAAGGATTTAACCATGTTAGGAGACGTTGTTCTGACAGAAACTTGCCTCGACATTTCTGAAAATATGAAGCCACGTCCTCTACTAGCTGGAAACTTTACTAGGGTTGCCCCTGTACCTTGTGTCAAACCGACATTTGGCATTACCACGTTAGGTTGCAAGGACATAGGCACTGACACTAAATATGGGGGATTGCTCATCAAATATTGACAAGCATTATAATTTTCCACATTAGGATTATAGTGAGTCGGTATAGCTACTGGAGGGTAACCTGCATGAGGTATCAAGTTATACAAGAGATTATTCCTTGTATTGGTCGTACCTCCCATAAATCCCATGTTAGGATTTTCTATTGGTGGAGAGTAATTTGGAGGCAATCCATATGGAGGTCATGTACTGGACACAGTTGAAGGGACTTCCTCTGTGATCGCAGGGTCCTCCGACTTGATGGGCTAGCCTCTGCCTCTGAACCTCTTGTGTTTTCACCATTTTCATTATTTGACATATCCGTCGAAGTAGAGGCTCTATCAGACATTTTTAATTTGTTACTGCGTAATTGCATGCAAAATTTGACATGTTACTTAACCCAGAGTCTAAAGGTGGCAAACACCCGCCGGGTTGGCTTGCGTAACTCACCAAAAAAGGCGGGCCGGGTTGAAAATTTAAAACCTTCATAATTGAAAAGCCTAACTAACCTACACTGCCTAGCTAATCCACGGGATTTGGCGGCTTTCAGCAGGGCGGGACGGGCTTCTTCGGTGGGCCCGTCATTTTTTTTATAATTGAAGATGATAATTGAAGATGTTCTAAGTTATAATTTGGATTATGTTCTATGTTTGATTGATTAGAGTCTTGAAGATGTTTATTTATATATTTTGGACAATGTTTGTTTTATTTTTTTACAATGTTAGTTTTATTATTTTGTTTCAAAAAATTGGTTGATGATTATATTTGTTACATATTTAGAATTATAAATATTTTAATGTTTGTGAATTTAGAAATTATAATTTTTTTATATCTTTAGAAATTAATTATAAATTTATTGAAATAGTTATAAAGTTATATATATTATTTAATATTTAATAGTTTATTAATAAAAAAATAATTAAAAAAAGAATTGACGGGCTTAGCCCTCCAACCCGCCATTAGGCGGGGCAGGGCGGGGTGGGCTTTTGGTGGAGCGGGGCGAGCTAGCCTGTTTGCCACCCCTACTAGAGTCCCACCAGGCATGCCAAATTATTTCACTTGCTTTTGGCAACCTCGACAGAATATTGGATCAAGCTTGTATCAAGATCTCAGTTTAGAGAGTAGATATGACTCATTTGAAAAAGAGTAGGCTCGACTCGAAAATTAGTTAGTGTTTGTGTCGAAACAAACCGTGTCAACATACTTGTGACAAATTGTAACAAATAAAGTAAGTATGTAAAATAAATGAAAGCTTTAATTAAATGGCAGAGTATAATTGAAATTTAAAAGAAAGCAAATACTTAAAGAGAGGAAGAAAAAATGCTCAAAGGAAAGTAAAATAAAATAAATTAACAGAAAAAAAAGAAAGAACAAAAAGAATAAAAGAAAGAAAAACACAAAAGAAATAAATTAAATTAAAAGTGGACTGCAGACACTCATATATACTTCACAACTAGAAAATGGATTAATACACATAGATTTACAGATAGATTGTCTTTATTACAGACAAATTTTTGGTTACTGACGGATTTTGTCCCTCTGTAAAGGCCTTGTCGAAAACTATTTACCGACGAATTTTTTTCCGACGGATTTTCCCTCGGTAAATTCTCCCATTCATTTCCTTGAAGCGTCGAACTTTTTGATGGATTTTTTGTCGGTAATTACAGACAAATTTTCCGATAGATTTTCTGTCTATAATTACAGACAGATTTTTCGTCTGTAATTTGAACCTTGGAAAATCATCCCACACTCTGAATACAGACAAAAAATCCGTCTGTAAATCTGTCAGTAAGGTAAAATAGAATTTTTTAAAATTTTTTCATTGCAAAATAAATACTTTATATTTGTTTTCGAAATTTACTCTATGTAAATTGAAAAAAAGAAAGCCAAAAATCACATAGATAAACATAATATTCATAGATAAACATAATATTCATTACACGATACCTATAAAATTGGATGTTATTTTTCAACACCATTATCCAATATCTCACTGTCTCAATAAAAAGATACCCCACAAAAATAAGATGACCATCCCAATATTACATGGATCTCCTTCATTAACTGATGTCACAAATTACACTTAGCACATAAAGATGGGATAATCTAAAATATTAATGGATAACCAAGTTGCATTGGCAACATCAAGCTCCACATTAAAAGTTGATCTTGGCATCTTCTGACTGAAATAGAATTAAAACCCGAATTGGTTAAATCAACTATAAAACTAATGTGTTAAAAAGAATCAAGTAGAACCCGATCTTGGCATCTTAAATTTATCCTTTATTCAATCATTAATCAACATTATATAATACAAGTGTAGTGAACTAAAGTGAAAGCTTACCTTGTAACCTCAGCACGTCTTTTTGCTTGCTCAGCAATCTCTGAAGTCAGGTTAATATAGAAACGAAATCAATACGGACTTATATCTCTGCATAGCAAACCTAAAAAGATTCAACCAAGATTACAAGTTAGAACACGGTTATCTTGCTAAAACTATTGAAGTAGTAAGCACTACCATACCCTTGCTCTCAGCAGATAGAAGATGCTCCCTTGAAGTAGTAAGCACTACCATATCTAGTTTTTCTACAACTCGTGCAAATTCTTATAAAGGACTCCTTGCCCAATATAGCGGTACCATTCATTATTTCTTGACTTATTTGCAGCCGAAAAGAAAGAATAACCAGACTACAAATGAATTTGTCATATCAGTTGCTCAACAAATGATACCACATGACTCATCACTTGATATTCTGGAATGAAGGCAAGACATCCATAAGAGGATCTCCATAACCAACAGCCTCTATAAATCATAAACAGAAAAACAATAAGAAATTCATCACAACTATGAATATCAAACTGCACCTTAGTCTTGGTGGTTTCAAGTTGCAAGTTGCAACTAGGCACTAGGCAGGATGCAGGAAATCATGAATAACAATCAAAAGGACATTGGAGAGGTAGATCATAAGCATTAAGTTAGTTAGCAACCCATGAAACTCGTACCCCCAGCAGCAAACTTTTATGCTAATTTACTAATTTATAATGAACCATGTTAATCCTGATTTTGTCATCATTACTTACTGGAGGAAAACTTAAAAGTGTCTTTATTTCAAATCCAGCTGAATCGCATTTCTACTACTACTATCTCAAAAGTCGTATATTATATAACTTAATTCCGGTGGACACTACTTCCATCCTGAAAGAGTAGCTTGAACACCTCTCCAGACACATCTGACTGCAACATTTAAATTTAACCCAAAAAAAGATAAAAAGAAAAAGGTCAGTAGGAAGTAAACATTTCAGAATTACTCACAATTAAATAGGCTAAGAAAAATCACCTTAACAGGAAGTGAAGTGCCAAACTGATCCAGATACCCTATTACTTGGCCTTCTTTAATGTAATCACCCTGTATATTTCAAAATTAAAAAGTAAAACAGAAAGAAAAAAGAAGATATTAGTGCTGAATCAGGAACATGGTGATGAAAGTGATTTGTAATCGTCAAACGAACTTAAATATAGCAAAGCCCCAACTTAGAAATTAAATATAGCAAAAAAAAATGTAAAATAAAATGGATCAAGCTGAAAATATGCCTACCATTAAGGCTGTCAACAGAACAAAAGTCAGAAATCACAATTATGCCTAGCATGCAAAAATCAAGTGAATTACCACATAGAATTCAGCTCAACAAAGATGCACAACTGTATATATTAGGAAATATGAATGTGATTCTCCTATTTTGGACAGTGCAGGAATCTGATAACACATCGACTTGCCTCCTCCAGTAGGCATAAGACAAAAACAATCTCTTCCTGCACCAAAAGAGGGGGTGAGAAGGTAATTGACATTCCATCAAAAAATAAAAATCCTAACTTATCCATTTACTAAATTCAAAGAACATGAGTTCATGATTTCAGATCATTTTTTAGTTTCTTTTCTTTCATATCCAAACCGGTTATCAGAGTAGGACACTGATATAAAACTTCCTTCATGTTCTTTACTTTCTTCTTTCTATATTTGCAACCAAAACATTGTTAAAAGAAAAGTGTCAAGCTAATTTAACCAATCAAACTGAAAAGTGAGACCTATAAAAAAAATGCAGAATTTAATTTCCTATGATTTCTCAGCAACCAAATAGTAACGGAAACCAAAAAATAAAAAAGGAGAGATTTTTGCAAAAATGAACCTGAGAGAACAGCACAGAAGCTTCACCAAAGCTTCCTTGCCGCACAGAGCCTTCATCTTGTTCGCATTGCCGCTTTTTGCGTCCCTCAACGGCAATGCTGCTTTTTTCTGCATTTCAATTCCAACCTGGAGGGTGAAAAAAAAAAAACGAAAACAGAGGATCGATTAATTGATCACTTGAATTTGAAGCAGAATTTGGAAGTTCTGTATCAATAGAGGAACAAAAAGTTCAATGGAAACAGAAGCAACAGTGCAGGTATTCGACCACCAGTCTTCTCTTCTACCCACTAATTGGATAAATATCTTTTAAAAAATTTGGGCTCTTCAAATCTGTGTGAAAGAAAGCATCATTACAACTAGAAAGTAGGATTAGGGCTCTTCAAATTGTTAGGAAACCCTTCTAAACAAACCAAAGAATATAATAATTCAAATTCATTGCATCTAAATATAATAAGTTCAATCTGAAGAGTCCGATCATTCTTCATTCAGTGTTTACAGTCACTAGCAGAAGTTCACGTCACTACTATACTGCTGCTAAACTAGAAGGTGCACAACACATCAATCAATGTACAAGGCTAGTTAACATTCTAAAGGCTTTGTTTACTTTCATATAATTATTTCCAGAATATCTTGCTTTCAATGTTAATCATAGACCTGCCACATTATTTTTATAACATTTCCTATTTAAAGAATTTTATAAAGGAAATACAAAATTATACATGGGTTTCTAACTTTAAGGTTTAAACCCTAAATCCTTAATATCAATTATAAACCTCTCACATTATTTGTTTCCTGCTTATATGATTTTGTAAATGTAAAAAAAAAAAAACTAAAACATATCCTAAGTTTCAACTAACTATCAAGACTAATCCCGAAACTCTAAAAATTAATTACGAAATACGAATCTGTCACCTAAGTTGTTTCCTGTTTATAGGATTTTGTAAAGGAAATATAAAACCAAGCAAACCCTAAGCTTTTAACTGTCAGGACTCCGCGACCATGACAAACTTGCTCATGCATTGGAATGAAATACAGAATGAAACACAACGCAAAACACTCTCCACCCTTAAAAACAATATTAATAACTATAATGATAATGCTAACTAAAGCAAAAGCAAAAATACCATCACAGCAACACAAAGGCTGTGCTTATCACTATGTTCTTATCACTTTTCAGTTTTATGATATTCCAAGTGTTAAAGCAAAACCAAAAGCAGCCAAAGTGAGGTTCAATCAATTGAAAATGAAAAATACCACAACTATAAACAATTAATTAGAACAAAAAAGAAGTCATAAAAACTAGTACAGCTACTACGAGAACATGGTTGAAAGAGTTAAATACCATCCATGGCCTGAGCCACTGATTCAAAATCCATGAAAGTTCTAGTTGCTCTGTTCGGAGAGGTCTGCATTAGAATAATCGTGTGGCAATTAGCAAACTCTGTGTCCAGTAATAAAAAGGAACAAAGAGGCTTTTACATCACGCAGATTCAAAGATTTGTAGGCAAAGGCAGCATCTTTAGCGAACTTTGTGTTCCCTACAGGAACAAGCCTGCAGACAAAAAGTGAAGTAAGCAAGGTTTCTAATGTCCATTCCTAATTCCTTTCAACCAAGTTAATGAAGAATGGAAAGACATACGTATCAGATGAATTCTAATTGAAATATTGAATAATGCAAACAAGTTTAAAATATTCATAAGAAAAACCAAATAATTAACATTTTCTCCCACTTCATCCTCACACAGTTTTTGAGATAACAGGAGATTTATTCTAAAATCTACCTATGATTGTTAATTCTGAGATTTTGAAGATTGCATTAACCTAGCAAAATTGGTTGAAATCTCAGAGGTTCAAATTAAAATTTAGTATGGCCTATTGATGACATGTCATCATGTCATGTTTTTCTATGCCTTTTTCCTTTATTTTCAATAGGTTTTATGCACTTTCTTGAGCCATAAGCAAGCCAAGTGGGTAGATTTTTATGCTTCCTTTGATTTAATCAACCATGTATGAATTCATGCTATTTCATGAGGTTTTATGCTAAAATTGTCACATATTATGAAAGAATGAATATCTCATGATTTTGAGCATAGCTTTGATGTGTTTGGTTGATTAATGATAGGTGAAGAAGGCTTGGAGAAAGGGTGAAGCAAGAAGGAATGGCTAGGAGTAAAGAGAGGACAATGGAATAAGTTGAACCAGGAAGCAAAATCTTTTGGGTGAAAAGTTAGCCTTTTTGTTTTTAAATCTTGGGTGGAGAATTGAAGGTGTTCTGTTTCATTCTCTCTCTGAGATTTCTCTTTGTTTTTCTTGCTGCTTTTAATTCACTGCACTTCAAAATTTCAATTCTGTTTTGATTCCCAGCATCCAATTTCCTTTATTCGTCCTGCAATTTAAATTTCTAGTTGCGTGATCTATTGCTCTTTTTAATTTCCAACACCCCAGCCCCTTTACTTTTCATGCAATTTACTTCTCTTGCAATTTAAGTTTCAGCTATTTTACTTTCTTGTTCTTTAAGTTTTCTGCCCATTTACTTTCTGCATCCATGATAGAGCGATTGAAACAAATGTTAGGGGTAAAAGAGGAAGTGGAGGAGCAAGAAAGTGAAGAAGTCATTCCAAACTCAAGTGAGGCAGAGAAGTACATAAAGGAGGAGTTCATGGAACCACCAATACAAAAGGCTCTGGATGAATACAAAACTCCAAAAATCACACAACCACCAAAACATGGATTCAAAGAAGTGAAGGCAATTAACAAAAGCACCAAGAAGAGGATTGTGACCAAACTACCAAGGACAACATTCAAGAGGAGGTCAACCACAAGCAATCCAACCCCTGGACCAATAGCAAGCAAGCTCATTCAAGCCATGTACAAAAGAAAGCTTGCTGAGGAGAGACCAAGACAAGGGGTAATAGCTGAATCTTCTCCTCCTTTGAAGTCATTTCTCTTAACAAATTGGAAGAAGAGGAAGAAAGTAAAGAACAGGTAGACAGTAGGTACATTTCTTTTCCTTGCTTCGTTTAAATTTCAATAAATTGGCATATGGTTACAAAGGACAAAGTTGGCGCCATAAATGTGCATAAGGGAGGCCAACGTTAGGGTCAAAGTTAGACCCCTAACGTTGGCACCAACGTTCATACCAGCAGGCTTTGTGGGCTGCTATGAAAAGTTGGAGCCAAAGTTAGACCCCTAACTTTAGCTCCAACTTTTGGTCCAACTTTTGCAAACTCAACCCGGTTCAATTCGGTTCCTCTCCAAACTCCAAGAGCAATCAACCAAGGCCTTTATCAACCCAATTCCATCAAGAGCAAGGGCCCAAATGATCATCACTCAAAGGCACAAGAAATAGATAAAATAGGAATTTCATTTAATTGTAATTTGTTTTTAATTTCATTTTCATTTCCATTTTGTAAAGCCTATATAAGGCATCTGTTTCATATTTGTGGGGGGGCTGGCTCCAGAAGGGAGCACGAGGATTCAAGAGCTCTCTTTAAATTTTCTTTTCTTTGTTTTTGAATCTTGGGTTGAGAATTGAAGAAATTCTGTTTCAATCTCGCCTTGAGAATTCTCTCTGTTTACTTGTCAGCATAATTTCAGTGAATTGTGATTTGAATCAAAACTCTCTTTACTGCTTTCTTCTCTATTTTCTTCTGCAATTATTCTCTGTTGGATCAAGGAAGGAATTGAGATCTATTTATCAACCCAATTCCATCAAGAGCAAGGGCCCAAATGATCATCACTCAAAGGCACAAGAAATATATAAAATAGGAATTTCATTTAATTGTAATTTGTTTTTAATTTCATTTTCATTTCCATTTTGTAAAGCCTATATAAGGCATCTGTTTCATATTTGTAAGGGAGGCTGGCTCCACTAGGGAGCACTAGAATTTGAGAGCTCTCTCTTTAAGTTTCTTTTCTTTGTTTTTAAATCTTGGGTGGAGAATTGAAGGTGTTCTGTTTCATTCTCTCTCTTTTACTTTCTTGTTCTTTAACTTACTTGCAATTTTACTTTTTGCATCTTTAAGATTCATTGCAATTTACTTTCTGTTGGCTACATTTCACACAATTCACTAAATGTCAGCTTGACTAAACTAATCACCCACTAAAATTGCTTGATCCATCAATCCCTGTGGGATCGACCTCACTCCCGTGAGTTTTTATTACTTGATGCGACCCGGTGCACTTGCCGGTTAGATTTGTGTGTTTTGGGAGAAATTTATTTTTCACCAAAATACTCATCACCTATATTGGTTTCAATATAAAGAGCCCTTTCATAATCATAAGTGTTATGCAATACATCAGACATACTACCATCATTTGATAGTATAAATGGAAATCAAAAGGAATAAAAATTCAAAATATTATAGTTTATGCAAAAAGGAGCACTTTTTAATCACACCAAAAACAATAATCAACAAACAATTATTTGATGCACTAATAACTAGAGTGATCTAACCACTTATCTAACATAGAAAACAAAACAACAAAGGAGTGGCTGCAAGCCTACAACAATATTGGACAACACCGGTCTATATTGAAAGTAACGGCCAGGGAATGAATATAAACATGCTATAGCAATCTGGAGCTGGTTCCTTATATAAGCTTTCGTTTCCAGAAGCTGACCAAAATATCTAAATATTGTGAATCGAATTTATATATGAATTAACTAGTTCACCCAGCATAACAGTAATAGCAGAATCAAAGGATCACGATTTCACAATGCTGAATTCAGAAAACCCTAAGAGTCTTAAAAAACCAAGAACTACTTTTTCTAAGCATTCCAATTATATTTGGCCCTCTTTAACTTCTTATATTTAGCAAATTAGATGGTTTTTCTCGAGATATGTTCAACTATACAAAATTGATAGCAATTAACCACTAATCGGCACTGTTTCAAATCAAATTTTGAGACCAGAGCGACACTGCACAATAATGCGTTTGGAATGAAAAATTAGCGAGAGAAATAAGGGATGGAGTTAGGGCTAACCTGGTTAGTGGAGTGCAAATAGATCAAAAGATTGAAGATCTATGCAACCCTATATATAAAGTGTTTGATTCGATTTGATTCGGTTAGTGGAGAAGCTGGTCTTTGCTGGAGAAGAAGTTACCAACGGAGTCAACTATCATTCCGAGCTTTGCTTCAAGCTTCGCCATTCAACAATAATCCCCGAGTTTCCACCAAGTTCAGATGAGTTTCACGAATCGCTGCAGATGCGACGAGAGCGGCGGCAGAGGGAGCCCGTGCGACGCAAGGGATGACAGAGAGAGATCCTGCGATGCGAGCGGCAGCGACAGCGGCAAAAGAAGCTGGTGCGACGAAGAGAAGAAGCAACTCGGTGACGGAGAGACTCATTTGATGTGTGTGGAGTGTGAATGGATCGAGAGGGTAGGGATAAAATTAGGGTTAATTTAATATTTTCGACGGAAAATTTTAAATTACAGACGGATTTTTCGTCTGTAATAATTTAATAAAACGCAATATTTTTGTCCATTTAATTATAGACGGATCTTTTATTTGTAATCATTTCCCACGAAAAAAAAATTTAATTTTTTCGATAGAATTATCGATGGATTCTCTTTTCCGTCTGTAATTTATGCTAATTCATTTTTTTTGTTTTCTGACAAAAAATTCCTCTCAAATTCCGTCTGTATTTCCGTGGGATAAAATCCGTCAGAAATATCTGTCTGTAATAACTAGTTTTTTAGTAGTACTTGTACTCCGTTGACTTCTGTTGTGTTAGTGTGACTGGAAATTTTGCAGAGTTTGGTGTGATGATGAAGAGTTCATGAAGTCCCCTATTCCTTTTGAACTTCTTCTATTTATAAACCATGAGGATAGGCTTGTAGATCTTTCTCTTACCACGATCTAACTTCCTCTTTTTTCTCAGGCCACAACCTTACCTTGACCATGAAGAATCATGATATTCAAGTGTGCCATCCCACATCTTCTCTTACCTTGGTCTCCAAGTCCCACGTTCTCTCCTCAGTTTGCTCCTCAAAATTCGCACCCCTGTTCTTAACTCAGCTTGAGAATCAAACAAAAGTCTAATTGTACGAGAAAAATAGTAGCTGCTTTTTGGCCTGTTTTTCACCTGTTGAAAATCTTTCGACTTCGATGCTCTTGCATAATCTATTACTAGCTCCAACAAATTCTCATATTATGTATCGTGCTGCTAATTTGAAATTGCTCTAGCTTCGACTCCGATCATTCTCCACACTTGATACTCCATATAATCAGAGTTTTGTTTTCTCATGTCCAGTCCTTACACCGTCGACAAATATTCTAGTCGAATTTCCCAACAAGTTGGAATTTGTACTAACACTCCCATTTGGAGAAATTGATATATGAATGTGATATGTTTTTTCATCTGCCATATATACCAACCAAGTTAAAAAACTAGGGTTATCAAAAGGGTGTGGAACTCATTTAGACTTGGTCCACCTAAATTTACGAGTTATATGAGTTAGTCTGTTTAAATTCACTTTATTTATGGATTGTGATTTTTTAATTCGGATTGTTTATTGCTAGTCTAACGAGTTAAATGAGCTGATCGGTTTAGTTTTTATTTTTTTTAAAAAAAAATTTTGACCAAAAGTCATTTTTTTAATAAAAAAATTAAAACAAAATTTTTTTAGTCGATAAGTTAGATTTTTAAATTGAATAAAAAATATTAAAAAATACTAATTTTTTAAAAAATCATAAAACTAAACGAATTGACTATTTAACCCGTTATTTTTTTGGATTAATCAGACTTAGTCTATTTAATCTAAAAATTTAGATGAACATAATTTTAGAGATAAAAATTTACTTATCTAAATAGATAAATAGAATGATCCAATAAATTCAGTTGATTTTGACGTCCTATTAAAAACAAATTATGAGATATCATTCACTTATTCTTTATCATTTTCTTGGGTGAAAGCTAGATGTCAGAGAGTGGGAAAATTTATCATTTTTTTGGTGAACAATAGTTGATGCTACTGGCTTAGATTCTGTCAAGGTTTATAATCATTTATGGGGAATGACTTCAATGGACCAACTAGAATTTTAGATCTTAATGATCCATTTAGAAAAATATAAAATAAGATTAAATAACCATTTCTAACTATGAAAGATTCAGACGTTGACATTTTTATTCATAAAAGATAGAAATTAAAGTTATACCCATAAAAGATGGATTTTTACATACAAAATTAACCAAATCTTAAAAAATTAAATAAGATTCCTAAATTACCCTTTAATATAACCTAACTCTACCTTTTAATTTTATTTCACACCACTATTCCCCCAATTCCAAACCCTACATTTATCTTTCTTCCCTCTCATCTCATCAATGGCTGAACGCGGCAGCGGAGATCGTGGCAGATTCCAGCATGGCTTCAGAGGCCGCGGTGGTTGGGGCAACAGGGCTGCGATGGGCGTCACAATGGCAGTGGACGCCACAGGGGCGGTGGATGCCGCAAGGAAGAGGAAAATTGGGTTCCAGTGACGAAGTTGGGTCGCCTCATGAAAAGGGGGAAAGATCAGTAGACTCGAACAAATCTACCTCCACTATCTCCCAATCAAGGAGCACCAAATCATTGACACATTGGTTGGTCCTTCTTTGAAGGATGAAGTCATGAAGATCATGCCCGTTCAAAAACAAACACATGCCGGTCAAAAAACCCGTTTCAAGCCTTTCGTCGTTGTCGGTGGCACCAACGGTCACGTCAGACTCGGTGTTAAGTGCAGCAAGGAGATTGCAACTGCCATTTGCAGTGCCATTATATTGGCAAAACTTTTGGTGATTCTTGTGAGAAGAGGTTATTGGGGTAACAAGATTGGAAAGCTACACACCGTTCCCTGCAAGGTCACCAAAAAATGTGGTTCCGTCACTGTCTGTATAGTGCCTGCTCCTCGTGGTTTTGGAATTGTTGCTGTTAGGGTTTCAAGAAGGTCTTGCAATTTGCAGGGATTGATGATGTATTCACTTCTTCTAGAGAATCCACCATTTCTTTGGAAATTTCACACTGATCTACTTGCCAAGCCAACAGCCAAGGCTCTCATCTTGGAGGATGAAAGGGTCGAGCTTAATCTAGCTCTTTGCCATCTGATTATTGTGTCTGTTCAAGATTGGAATTATTACTTGAATAAGTTTTAGAGATTCGATTAAAATTATAGTAGAGGGTAATTTGAAAATTTTATTTAATTTGTTAAGGGTCGGATAATTTTGTCTGCAAAAGTTCATCTTTCATGGGTATAACTTTAATTTTCTTTTTTCATGGGTAAAAATGTTAGTTTTCGAATATTTCATTGTTAGAAATGGCTATTTACTCTATAAAATAATCTTATAAAATGTTTATACTATCCTTTTCTCTATCTTCTCTTCAATTAAACATCTTCCATCATAATGCTTACTGCTACCATTACAAAAATATCAACACCACCATTAATGGTAGCACCAACACTATCTTTGTTCTCTCTTTTTTTGTGAAATTATTCTTCTTGTTATGCATTCAAACTTCGAACCAAATTATTATCTCTCTTTTGTATTTTCGATCTAACACGCTCTTGTGAACTTGGACATCTTCTCCGTTCCGAAACTCTTCTTTAGAGACCCTAAAGCTGGGAGGCAGAAACTGATGTCATGGTTCCCTTCGGCAGCGCTGCGATGCCAGCACCGGAGAGGAAAGAAGCATGTGAGGTACTGCTGATAGGAGGTGATAGTGAGCGGAGGATACTTATGGCGGAGATGCCGAGTTAGTGCTCCGGTGAGGCAGTGAAGCAGGGTAGTGGCGTGGTTCTTTGAATAAAATTCAAGGCAAGGAGATGAACCCAACTTCTAAATAATAACCTGTGCAAAAAAATTTTTTGGCGATGGCATGTTGATGTTTGGAGATTCGTAGAATTAGTTCAAAATTTAAATAGTCATGATTCATAAGAAATCTTAGACCATAAAAAACCATAATATACTTTTCGCATACAAAAAGCTTTCTCATTTATGTTATGCTACTTTAATTCCAACTGATAACTAATTCTTCACAAACAAATAACAATGTGCGGCTAACATTATATAAAAACTAGGCCACGTTGGTTACAATACTCTACATAAATAAGGTGAAAACTCAGGTAAAGTCGACTTCACGTGAAGTTAATATTTAAGAGTTGTTAGATAAAAATTTAGTCAAATCAGTCAACTTATCTAATGACTCTCAGATATTAATTTCATATGAAATTGACTACACCTGAGTTTCCACCTATAAATAAAGCTTTTGAAGATTTTGTAATCATTATTTGATATCCTCTTTAAGTTTTCTTCCTATATTGAAACTGATAAGACCCAATTTGAATTTCATGAAAACACAAGAAAGAAGAGGATAGTCCTTGGTTTTGCATTGTTTTAATTTACTACCATATATTGGGTCTAAATAACTTAATTAAGATTTTAAAAAAAAATTAAAACATAAAAATTTATATTAATAATAGTTAAATAAATTATTTTATATTTAATTTTTTAATTTTAAAAGTACTTATTTTAAAAGAAAATCTAGCTAACAAAGCGAATATTTTTAGTGTGAAAATTACATTAGCGCATGCAAATGAGGTAAATGGTCCATAGACCAAAGTTATCCATTCCTTTGAGCTCTACTTGCTGTGACATTGATGACGGTTCATTTTCAGGAAATTGTGTTAACTCTAATAATTAATTAAATAAAAATATCTGAGCACACCAAAATAATATAGAAATATCAACGTAAGCTGTTTACATGCGTGAACAAGAAGCTGCAGCCGAAAAAGATTGACCATGTTCCTTAACAACTTGATCTGATGTAACTAAATAGTAGAAGACAGCTCTTCTGATATCTATTGTATATTTGTATTGATTGTTGTTAAAACATATTTTCATCTTCTGAGCTAGACAAGCTATATTCATACATGATATGCAAACACCGAAATGAAAGTGTACATGTATCAAAATGGACAATATATATATTCTGTACCGGCATCAAAGGGATTTGCTGATGAACATGAAGATGATGCATTATAGATCAGATTATCACACGTAAGATTACAAATAGGCGGGAATCAGTCACAAAAGTTAGTAAGGATAAACTATTTTGTCTTTTTTAAAAAAAATATAGAAAATTAATTTTTAGTTAATTAATATTAATTAATTTTTTCATTTTATTTTTTATAAAAAACATTTAAAGTTTAAAATTTATAATTTTAAATTTAAGATTATAAGCCATTCGCATATCGCTGCTGCCCAATTATACAAGAAAATTTTAACCCCCAAAATCCAACCGTATCCAACTATAATCATTATTCATTTCGCACTTTCTATTGTGGTTTGAATTTCTACACGCACTGTGAAAAATGCATCCTTGACACATTACATGACAAACTCTAGTTTTTCCCAATACTTGCATGCATATCTTCGATTTATGAGTAATGCTCCATTGTTGTAATAATCGAGCTGACTTAATTCTTTTTCTTCATCAGTATTTGATTTGACCAAATTAAAGAACGAGCAGCGTCTAAAAAATTAAATAGATAAATTACTATTTTTATTCACAAAAATTTAAGACACTATCTTTCCATTACCCTTTATTTCTACTCTCAATTTTCTCTGTCAAGAAACCAACACTTGCTACATATAGCTTCTTGCTGCATCCTTTATGGTATCAAGAGCCACCATTTCATCATTAGATCCACAATGGAAATCACGCTATCAGATTCAACAAAAAAGACCTCACCCATTGCTGAAAACTCAATGAAGACAATTACTCAACTTGGAGATATCTTGCACTTCTTACCATTGAAAGTTTGGGTCTCGAAACCCACCTTGATCCATCAAAGGCTCCAGAACAATTCACATCAGATGCCACCAAGAAAACACTCACTGAATCAGAAGAGTTCAAGAATTGGCGAAAGCGTGATAGAACCCTCACAACCTGGCTGGTAGCTTCGATGACAAACCCCTTCAAGAATAAAATCATTCATCTATCCAAATTTTCTGATGTTTGGAATCAAATAGATGAATACTTCCAAGCTGCCTCCTCTACGTGTGTACAAAGCCTCAAGAGTCAACTACGATCCTGCAAGAAGACTGGTCCAGCAACTGAGTACCTTGCCAAAATTCGCAAAATTGTGGATTCCTTGTTTGCTGTGGGATATGAAGTACCAGAGGATGATCACCTTCAAGCTATCATTGATAGGCTTTCTGAAGATTATGCCGTATATATCTCTTCCGTCACAGCAAAGAGATGATCTTTTCGAGTTGTTGAGGCTGAAGCATTTCTCCTTTCGCATGAAGAGATGCTCGAGCGCTTCAAAAAATCTGACATTGGTATGCCAACTGCTCATTATGTTCAAAATTCTCCATCAGGCTTTGATTACAACCGTGCCACCGCCAATCGACGCGGCCGTGGAGGCAGAAATGGCCGTGGTGGTGGACGTTTTGGCTTCAATAACACCAATTCAAGAGTGCAGTGTCAACTATGTGGAAGATTAGGGCATGTGGTATGGAACTGCTACCACAGATTCGACCATTCGTTCAATCCCAATTCTGGAAATCCCTCTACGACACCTCAAATTCCATACATCAATGCACACCCACCACCTCCCCCTGCGAATTTTCACCAACCAACAGCCTTTCTTACTGCCCCATCCTCATCATTGAGTGATGCATCCTGGCTTGCAGATTCTGGTGCCAGCCACCATCTCACACCAGACCCTTCAAATCTTCTTTCTTCTTTTGCGAGCAACACAGACGCAAATCAAGTCTTTGTAGGTAATGGTACAGGTATTGCCATCAAGAATTCTGGCTCCTTTATCCTTTATGATAAATATACTAATATCTCTTTCTGTTTAAAGAATTTGCTTCATGTCCCTCAAATTACCCAGAATTTGCTAAGTGTGTCCAGGTTTGCAGCTGAAAATGGGGTTTTCTTTGAATTTTGGCTTGATTTTTGTGTTATCCGTGATCAGGCTACCAGGAACTTTCTCCTACAGGGCATAGTTAGAAATGGAGTTTACTCCTTTGACACTCTCAGAGTTCCTAAGCCTAATACTCAGGCCACTGCTTTAAGCTGTAATTCTAATTTCCATCATGATGTTGTTCCTGGTTTAGACAACTTCAATTAAGCTCTTTGTAATTCTAATGTCATCAACAATTCTAATTTCACTGCTTTCAATACTCAATGTAATGTAAATAGTAATATTGTTCTATGGCACAAAAGACTTGGCCATTGTGCCATGAAAACTGTGCTTACCATCATGAATAAATGCTCCATTCCTATTACAAATTTTGTATCTTTTTTACAATATAAGTGTGAAATTTATCCTCTGGCAAAGATGCATAGATTGCATTTTGATCAAACTGAAACTGTGTATAGTGCACCATTGTAGTGTGTTTTTGCTGATCTATGGGGACCATCCCCTGTGACTTCCCGAAATGGTTATAAATATTATGCTTGCTTTGTAGATGGTTTTTCAAAATTTACTGTTATTTTTCTTTTACAGAATAAATCTCAAACTTTATTAGCCTTTCAAAATTACAAGAAACTAATGAAAAAACAAACTAGTCACAACATTAAATCCCTACAAACCGACAAGGGAGGTGAGTTTCTTTCTAAACCCTTTACTAGCTTTCTTGTTACTGAGGGTATCCAACATAGAATGTCATGCCCTTACACACATCACCAACAAGGTAGTGTCGAAAAGAAGCATAGACATATTATAGAAATAGGGCTTTCCCTATTAGCTACAGCATCTCTTCCTATGGAATTTTGGGAAGATGCGTTTATTACATCTATTTACATCATTAATCGATTACCCACTAGTGTGTTGCAAAATAAAAGTCCTTATGAAACTCTATTTCACCATACACCGGATTTCACTTTCTTTAAAGTATTTGGATGTGCATGCTTTCCTTTCTTAAGACCATATAAGAATGTTAAATTTGACTATAAATCTGAGATTTGTCTTTTTCTTGGCTATGATCCTAATCATAAAGGTTATAAGTGCATGACAAAGAATGGTAAGGTTTACCTTGCAAGGCATGTTAGCTTTATTGAAACTTTATTCCCCTATCATTCTATGTTTTCTAATTCTGCAATCAAGTCTACTGTAGATACACAAGATTATATTCCTGAATCCACTAAGTTTGAAATACACATACCCTCATCCTCACCCTCTTCTATAGAAAATCCCTCTCTCCCAGCATCCTCTGTTCTGCCAGAACCACCAAACACCACTTCTAATGATTCCCCTATTCACATCAGACCTTCAATTTCACAAATATCAGACCCCCTACCTCTGCCTCAACACCATTCACCTATCCCTGTTAGTGGATTAAAGAGAGGTTTACCCTCCATTACACCTACAAACACCCATTCCATGATGACAAGGGCCAAATCTGGAATACACAAGCCAAAAACCTTCAACACACAAGTGGTTGATCTTGTTTACAGTATACCACTTACAGTTAAGCAGGCCCTTAACTGCCCTCATTGGAAGAGAGCAATGGACGCAGAAATTTAGGCTTTAGAGAGGTGTAATACCTGGACTCTTACAGAACCATCAGCTAATGCAACAGTAATAGGAAGCAAATGGGTTTTTGCAATCAAGAAAAATCAAAATGGAGAGATTCTTAGGTATAAAGCTAGGCTGGTGGGCAAGGGTTTTCATCCAAAGGAAGGTGTGGACTATGAACAGATCTACTCACCAGTAATTCGATCAACCACAATAAGAGTTGAGTTAACCATTGCAGTTTCTTTGGGGTGGCCATTAAGGCAATTTGATTTTGACAATGCCTTCTTAAATGGCACACTGGAAGAGAATGTCTACATGGTTCAGCCTCAAGGGTATGTTCATCATAATAGTTCATTAGTTTGTAAGCTAAATAAAGCTATATATGGCTTGAAACAAGCACCTAGAGCTTGGTTCAAGACCTTAGCAGATACTCTCTACAAGTTTGGGTTTAAAAGTACTAAATCAGATGTGTCATTATTTGTTAGACACAATTCTTCTAATGTGACTTATTTGTTAGTGTGTGTGGATGACATTATAGTCACAGGGAACAATTCACAGGAAATTGAAACTTTAATATCTCAATTACATGGAAAATTTTCTTTAAAAGATCTTGGCAGATTCAACTATTTTTTAGGTCTTGAAGCTACCTATCTTCTCCATGGAGATCTTTTGATATCTCAAATGAAGTATTCCAAGGAACTATTACTCAAGGCTGGAATGAATAATTCAAAGCCTTTGCCAATGCCAATGTCGACAGATTTGAAACTCTACTCCTCTGATTCAGAACCATTTGAAAATCCAACAAAGTACAGATCTATAGTTGGAGCCTTACAGTACTTAACAATGACCAGACCAGATATTACTTTTGCAGTGAACCGGGTGTCTCAGTTTGCTCATGAACCAACCCTTAAACATTGAAAAAGTGTGAAGAGGATACTTCGTTATGTGCAAGGTACAGTAGAACATGGAATTGTTTTTACCAAATCCACTAATTTCAGAATTCTTGCATTTGCAGATTCTGATTGGGGAGGTGACTTGGAGGATCGAAAGTCCATCATTGGATTTTGTGTTTACTTGGGCAATAACCTGATATCATGGAAGAGTAGCAAGCAGACAAAGGTCAGTAGAAGCAGTACAGAAGCCGAATACCGAGCTATGTGTGCAGCCCAAACTGAAATCATCTCAGTCCAGCAACTCTTGAGTGAATTACATATACCACAGCCTACACCGCCTACCATCTACTGTGATAATCAGAGTGCTTGTCTTCTAGCTGCTAATCCCATACTGCATAGTAGATGCAAGCACCTAGAGTTGGATCTTCATTTTCTTAGAGATATAGTCAATCAGAAATCTCTTTTTGTGGCACATATTCCATCCCCTGATCAAGTTGCCGATTGCCTGACTAAGCCATTATCCCAGCACTTATTTGACAGATTCAGACACAAACTAAGGGTATTCTCATGTCCATACCTCAGTTTGAGGGGGGGGGTATAAGGGATAAGAGTGAGAAGAGTGAGTTGGAGTCAGGGTAAATATGTAAATATTCAAGGGATAACATAATTTAGTTAGTTAGCATTTCTAGTGTAGAGTTAGTATGTATATATATATGTGATGCGTGTATTTGATTCTAGTATATATGTGAAAAAGTAATAACAAATATCTTTCCATTACCCTTTATTTCTACTCTCAATTTTCTCTGTCAAAAAACCAACACTTGCTACATAGCTTCTTGCTGCATCCTTTAGGCTCCTCATACTTTCCCATTTATAAAAGATAAATTTTTGTTGATAAAATTATTTAAATTTTAAAAAATTATCAAAAATTTTTAAAGTGCTTTTTTTAGTCTAAGCTACTACATCCTTAATTTCCAATTTTTCCACCACCACTATCGTTTTTATAATCCTTTATCATCATCATTCAAATCCTTCTCTATTTAATTCTCATCTCAATTAACATAACTACTGTCACCGTTGTCGCCCCCCACCACAACCATCGTCGCCTCTTTCTCTTTATCCCATAACAAGAGACCTTTTTATTTTGTCTCTTGTCGACAGAATTCCTCAAGAAAAATTTCTCTCAGATGTGTACATGAATTGATTGTTTGCAACCATCTCAACGAGTTATCTAGCTTCTGCAGGCGTTTTCTTTAAGTGGAGTACGATTCACCTGCAGAGCTGTCCAATGATATTTTGGACATCTCAGATAAACCATCATAGAAAATTTTTAGGATAGACCATTCTGAGAGCATGTCAGGAGGACATCTCCTGATCAGTTGCTTGTATCTTTCCCAAGCTTCATAGAGGGATTCACCTTCTCTTTGTTTGAAGGTTTGAACTTACACTCTGATTTTACTCATCTTTTGAGGGGGAAATAATTTAGCCAGGAAAGCATTAACCAGCTTTTTCCAAGAGTTTAGGCTCTCTTTAGGTTGAGAATCCAACTATATCTTAGCTTTGTCTCTAACAGCAAAGGAAAAGAGTATAAGCTTGTAGACCTCAGGATCCACTCCATTGATCTTAACAGTATCACAAGTCTGCAAGATTTCAGCTAAGAACTGATGTGGATTTTCTAGTGGAAGTCCATGGAACTTGCAATTTTGTTACAGAAGAGAGACTAACTGAGGGTTAAGCTAAAAAATGTTAGCTCCAATGGCAGGTACAGAGATACTTCTGCCATAAAAGCTAGAGGTAGGCATGGTGAAGTCACCAAGAACCTTTCTTGCCTTTCCTTGAGGTTCGGCCATGTTTTCAATTTCTTGTTCAAAATTTTCTGAAAGATTTCTTCCGAAGTGTTATACTTTAATTTGTTGTAAGCTCCTCCTTAAAATCCTCTCAGGTTCAGGATCAAGATTAAAGAGAGGCTCTTTATCCCTGTTTCTGGTCATAAACAAGAAAAGAAGAAAAGAAAGAAAGAAAGGAAGCTTCTATGTCTGATTTGAGTATAGAGAGCTCCCAGTGAGATACGAAGAAAGAAGAGGAAGATAGAAGAAGCAGAAGAAGAGTTTGAATAAATAGAAGTAGAAAAGATAAACAAAAATTAAAATATTTTTTATTTTATTTTATTTATTTATTTATTTTAAGAAAATAGAGAAATAGAAGAAGAAATTTTTGAAAATTAGGAGAAAGAAGAATTAGTTAGGAAGTTTTGAAAAAGAAGAGAGAGAAGATAAGTAAT
The DNA here is from genome assembly GCF_000816755.2 of Arachis ipaensis. NCBI lineage: Eukaryota > Viridiplantae > Streptophyta > Magnoliopsida > Fabales > Fabaceae > Arachis > Arachis ipaensis. The sequence goes on along the minus strand of NC_029787.2, from coordinate 33,535,245 downwards.
TAATTAAGAAAGATTTGAAAACAAAATAAGATATAAGATTAGAAATGATTTGAATCTAAAATTTGAAATTAGAAACGATAAGATAAGAAATTAAAAAGATTTGAAAAAGATTTTATTTTAAAATTTTGAAATTAGAAAAGTTAAGATAGGAAATTGAAAAGATTTGAAAAAGATTTGAAAAAGATAAGATTTGAAATTTGATTTTTGAAAAAGATTTGATTTTTGAAATAAGATAAGATAAGATTTTTGAATTTTGAATAAAGATAAAAAGATAAGATAAGATTTTGAAAAGGATAAGATTTTTGAAAAGATTTGATTTTGAAAAGATTTAAATTTTGAAATTTAAAACTAAGATAAGATAAAAATTTTGAAATTAAAATATGAATTTTTAATGAAATTTCGAAAATTTAATTAAAATAAAGATAGAGAAGATATTTTTTTATTTTTGAATTTAACAAGGAAAGAGAAAAACAACAAAAAGACACTAAATTTAAAATTTTTAGATCTAATGACTCCTAGTGTGCGAAAATTTGAAGGACAAACACAAAGGGACACCAAACTTAAAAATTTTAAGATCAAAACAAAAAGAAAAACAAGAACACTTTGAAGATAAAAAAGAACACCAAGAACAAAACTCAAAGAATTCAAAGAACACAAGAACATGCAAAAGATATCAAACTTAAAATTTTTGAAAATCAAGAACAAAATTTTCGAAAATTGTAAAAGAAAAACACAAGAGGACACCAAATTTAAAGATTAACACAAGATTTAAACAAAGAAACTATTTTTGAAAATTTTTAGAAAGAAAGACTAAAAAATTTCGAAAATTTCAACAAGAACAAAAACAAAAGACTCAAACCAAGAACAAAGATTAAACAAAGAAAAGAAAATTATTTTTTTTGAATTTTTTTTATTTTTTTCGAAAATAAAGAAGAAGAAAATAAAATAAAATAAAAGACTCTAACAAAATTAAAGACAATACCTGATCTAGGGAACAAGATAATCCGTCAGTTGTCCAAACTTGAACAATCCCCGGCAATAGCGCCAAAAACTTGGTGCACGAATCTCTACACTTCGTACAACAGAACTAGCAAGTGCACTGGGTCGTTCAAGAAATACCTGAGCGAGTTAGGGTTAATCCCACGAGGATTGTGGTTTGAAGCAATCTATGATTATCTTGCATATCTTAGTCAGGTGAGTAGAAGAGTTGTTGGATTTGTGAGATTTGAACTAGGTTGATATGTTTACAATGATAATCTTATATGGTTAAGGCTTGGAGTTGCTTTGTCTTTCTATATTAACTCTGGTCTTACTGTCTTCTTCAATTGTGAATGATTTCTTCAATGGCTGACTGTATTTGATTGACGCTGGTTTGAGCAGCCGCCAATACTTCTCCAGATCTGAACCCCAGGGTTAGTGTGGATCCATTCTGATCGAGGGTGAAGCTCCTGCAGTTCATTCTCTTTGGTGATCCTACTCAAAACGTCACAGACAAGGTCGAATCTTCCGGATCAGAGGATGCTGCGCCTTGGTTCTAGCCTCTACCATAGAGACCCTAATCTCCCCATACCTCGGCTTAACTGGTGTCTCGAGAAGTCCCCAACGAAATCGTGGATTAGCCGTTTAAGAGATGTATAATCAAGCTGGCGATTCAATGCTTTCCACTGAAGTATTCACACGAACCCAAGAAGAACACGGGTGGTTGTCAGGCACGCGGTCTTAGTATGAAGAACAAAGATCATTGTCACGGGTCATCCCATTCATCATGTTGAAGAACGAAAATACATCTTAGAATTAAATCAAACACGGATTGAAGAGAAATAGTAGTACTTTTATTAATCCATAAAACTCAGCAGGACTCCTCCCCTCAACCTAGGAGGTTTAGAAACTCATACTGATAGAAAATACAGTGATAAACAAAAATATGGTGTAAAAGTCCCCTATGATTATGTAAAATATCCCTTAAATACTAAATTAATGACTAAGGATTACATAAGAAAGCGTAAAACAGTCTTTTAGCGCTAAAATCCACTTCTGGGGTCCACTTGGTGAGTGTTTGGGCTAAGCTTTGATGAGATCCACGTGCTAGGAGGCCTCTAGGGTGTTGAACGCTGACTAGGGGGTCCTCTTTGGGCGTTTGGACGCCGGTCTCCTCCTTTGGGTGCTGGACGCCTGGAATGGGGCAGGAAGCTGGCATTGGACGCCAGTTTTGGGCCTTCTAATCTGAAGCAAAGTATGGACTATTATACATTGCTGGAAAGTTTCAGATTTCAGCTTTCCATAACTGTTGAGAACACTCCATCTGAATGTCTGTAGCTCCAGAAAAGCTCTTTCGAGTGGAAGGAGGTCAGATCTGGACAGCATCTGCAGTGCTTTCTCTGGATCAGACTTTTGCTAACTTTTGTTCCAGCTCCTCAATTTCAGCCAGAAAATATCTGAAATTGCACAAAAACACACAAAATCAAAGTAGAATCCAAAAATGTGAATTTTACACTAAAACCTACGAAAACTTAATAAAAATTAAACAAAACATGCTAAAAACGATATGAAAATAATGCCAAAAAGCGTATAAAATATCCACTCATCACTCGCGTATGCGAGGAACATAACCTATAGCATATGCTTGCATTGCGTGCCCCCTTTTGCATACGCACCCTGGCAAAACTGGACTTCTCGCGTACGCATCACTAGTTCGCGTACGTGAGCACTTCAAACCGAATTGATTGCTCGCGTCGCGTGCCATGTGGTCGCGTACGCAACCAAGGAAAATGCCATTCTCGCGTAAGCGACACACACCCCACATACGCGAGACCTCTGGGCCGTAGCCACTGGTCGCATCGCGTGTGTCCCTTGCATACGCATGCATAGCAGAAGTTCAAAAAGCTGCTCAGTCCAGAATTTTCAATTTTGTACCCAAAACTTTGATCGCGCATAACTTTCTCGTTTTAAAATATTTCTCCTCCGTTCTTTAAACGGTATAAACATCTCGAACCAAATTTTCTTTCTAAATTAGTTTGATACAAATCGGAGGTCTAGAGATCAAGTTATGCTCCGCCAAAATTGGTCAAAATCATAGTTCTTGTAAAACTTTACAAAACCTCCATTTTCAAAACATACCAATTTCAAACCTTTTAAAAATCAACCCAAACCCTTCCAATTCAGCATCTTTCATAAATCTCAACTCAATATTTCAATTTCAACAATATACAATACACATTCATCATCCTACCAATTCTCCATTTTTATCAAATTTCAACCCAATACTTCCAATTCCACAATATTCAATATACATCATCAAATATCCATATCAAATTCAATATCAACTTCAAATCAACCTTTATACATACCAATTATCATCATATACCAATCACATGCATAATCAACAAGGACATCAATCACACCCTCCAAAATCAACAACCACATAATCAATACAATCCATTTCAACCAATCAACAAAATCACAAATTCAATTCCTATCCTAGGGTCATTAGCCTAAGTTTTCACATTACATTACGTTACATTTTAGATACGAGAAACCGAAACTATACCTTGGCCGATAACCCGATAAAACCCGGAACACTTCCAATTCACTTTTTCCTCAAGCTTTCAAGGCTCAACACCTCCAAAATAGATTTTCCAGCACAAAAATCCAATCCAAGCTTCCAAGGCCTCAATTAAGCTCCAACATCACAAGTTTTGACCTCCAATTAAATCACACATATCACTATAATTAATCTCTAAACTCAAAATATCAACAATTTCACAAGAGGATTATGATTCGTACCTTGCTCATAGCTCAACTGAGCCACACCCAACAAAACTCGCAAGCTAATTCGAACATAAATACTGAAATTAAATAATTTTCAACATAATTGCTCATTAATTTTGAAGTTGGGAAGGAAGAAATTGAGGAAGAGAATGTGACTTTCTTACCTTACAGTGTACTGGGCTTTGTAGAGTTTGACGATGTGATCGTGTGGCTGCTAACGCCTAACGGTGTGGTAATCGGGGCTCGGAAAAAAAAATTATGACAATTTGATTATCAAATGAGGGTTTGTGGCTTTTGGAAGATGTTCTTCCCTTGGATGTATGGTTTCAACGTGAAAGCTGAAAGAGGAAGAGAAAATGAGCTGAAGCTCATTTGGTTAAGTAAGTTAGTTGGGCCCACGAGCCCGTTTTGGGTCTGGTTCGATCGATTTAAGTCGTTTGGCTCAATCTTGGGACAAATTCTTTAAAATTAGTGTCAAAATTCTTGTTTTAATTTTATCTATCATATTAAACAATAAAATTTAATTTTCTAATTTTTTCTAGAATAAATATTAATTTATGAGCTAATTATTTATTAATTATTCGAGTTTTACAGATATAGTCGAGTCAAGAACAATTTGGCTAAACACAACTTCCTACCTTTGGCTAACATAATGGCTAATGTGAGATAAGTGACTTCGACTTGAATACTCTGGACATAGAAAATAACTCCACTCAACCAATAGAGAAGGAAGACTATATGCTCATCATCAGAAATAGACTCCCCATTTTGACCTCTATTATTGAGAATGAAGCTCTGGTAGGTAGTAGAAGAGATGTCAATGGCATACTCAACTCTTGTGGTCGACTTTGTAGTAGTTAGAATTTTCTCTCCCAAGGAAGGTAAGCCAGTGATAGTAGCTACATCTAGAAAAGTAGGAGTAATCATGCCATATGGGGTGTGAAAAGTATGAGAAGTCTCATCCCAGAAGTACAATGCACTTTTCATTAGTCCTGAATTAACAGTGTAACAGTTTTTACTAAGTTGAATTAGATCATATATTTCATTCTCTTTCTACAGGGTCATCTTCTCAGTTTCAACCCTATCTAACTAAGTACGGTAACCTTCAATGTTGGTCTTTGGGGATTTCTGAATAACCTGTTGTTGGAGTCGAATTATCCAATGGAAATAGAATCTTGAAAAGCAACGGATTTTCTTTGAGAGTGACCAAGAAAAGAATTTTTGATCTTGTTTGCGACTTTAAGAGAGATGATAGGGCCAATGAAAGCTGAGTTTGCACCATCAATGGTGAAAGGGAGTAGTACCTGAGATTTTTTCATATTTTTTATTTTGAGGCCTCTAGTTCATGAGCAAAATCTTTGCCGCTTTTGACAACAGGCTTATCACAAATGACCACTTTAGATTAAGAATGAAGACTTGTTGACAGATTGTGGCTTGAGGTTGCCATAAGAGCACAGATTGAAGAATCCAAATATTGAGTCCCGAAATTGTCAACAATCAACAAACAAATTGTAAAGGTAGAAAGTAATGCATAAGAAATGAATAAAAGTTGAGCTTACATGGATTTAATTTGGTTTAAGCAGTAAGCAAGGATTTTGTAACAGCCCAGACCACCCGCTAGCACGATATTGTCCGCTTTGGCACACAAGGCCTCACAGTTTTGCTTTTGACGATAGGGATGATAGCCGAAGTCCCCCACACTCACTCGTCAAAATGCGTCACGCTAGGGAGAGGTATCAACACCCTTATAAAGCACGCTTCGTTCCTCTCCCCAACTGATGTGGGACCTTACAATCCACCCCCTAAGGGAGCCCAGCGCCCTCACTAGCACATCGATCTGGGCTCCGGCTCTGATACCATCTGTAACAGCCCAGACCACCCGCTAGCACGATATTGTCTGCTTTGGCACACAAGGCCTCACGGTTTTGCCTTTGACGATAGGGATAATAGCCGAAGCCCCCCACACTCGTCAAAACGCGTCATGCTAGGGAAAGGTATCCACACCCTTATATATATTAACATCCTATTTATTTGAGATTTTATCACAAATTTCCAATAGGACTAAAAAGAAGAGATGCCTTTTTAGACATTAGAATATCCTACCTTTTTTTTCAATTCAAAAGGACTAAGATAAAGAGTATTTGAATTCCAGCACACATGAACATGCCCAAGAAAGTTATCTGTAATTTTTTGTTCATAAAATTTAATATCGTGGAGCATGCATGTAATTTGAATAACAGAGAACATATTAAACAAGATCATAATTAAAAAAAATTATCTATAGTTGTAAATATCAGCAATTTACCAAATAACATAATTAGCTCATAAAGTCATATTAATCAAATTAAAAGAACGAACATAAAAAAATGAGAAAAAAAAAAAAAGAACAACATAGTAGAATTGAAGAACAAGGGTTCAACAATTAAATCTTAATTTGAGTAAAAGAATATAAAAGAAAAAAGGAGAATACTCTTCAGAGTAAGATTCTAGTACTCATAGATAACGCGAGATATTATTCACACCATTTTTAGGGTTAGGGTTTCTCTAAACCAACAATAAAAAACAGAAAGATAAAAATGGAGTTAGCAATTAAATCTTACCTGAAATATAAGAAGAGTTAGGTATAGTTGAATCCTTGTGAATGGAAGAAGCCCATCATAGTAAATGAAATTTGAAAAAATGGGAGACACAGAGTCAAAAAAGAAATTTCTGGATGTTCAAACACTAACGTATTCTCTCTTTCTCAGGTATTACAAAATGATAGGATATTGAGCTGTTTTATTTTTGCTTAGTCAAAATAGAAATAAATAAATAGATAAATAAATAAATAAATAAATAAAAATAACCAAAAAAAAGATATTTATTTTAATTAAAATTAAGTCATTTGACAATTTGGTTATTTATTTGGATTTTTTGAATTGACATTAAGTAAGGAGTGCGGAAACAATGACGGATGCAATCTAAATTCTCCGAAAATGATGTACAAAGGGTAACTATCAATTGACATTAAGTTAGTCTATAAATAGCGCTTTAGAAACACATTGTAGGGAGTTCAGTTCTTTTGGAAAACACTTAGAAATCCAAAACGCTCTCAGCCCCATGGCATTACAGAATAAAATTAAAAATTTTAAGTAATTCCTCTTAACTTAAACACTTATAATTTGTTTTTTACCAGTTTTTATTAATAAAATTTTTCTACTTTTATTTGTTACTCTCTTTTACGTTTATATTTTTTTCTTCATCATTTCTTTAATTTCTTGTTTGTTTTATTTTTTGTAATTTACTTTGCCTCCGACACTTTGTATTTCTTTATTTATTTGTTATTTTCAATTCTTTTTAATTTGTATTGATAATACAATTGCGATATTGAGATACCCACATTTTCTTTTAAACATTAACAAAAATTTGAACAAAATAATTGTTTTTTTAAATCATAATATTAATTTTTAAACTCCATAAAAAAAATGATAACAGCCCAAAAATAGCTAATAACCACAAAAAATAAAAAAAATTAATCTTCTTTCCGCACTTAAAAGTCCAACAATCACCTAAAACCCAACGTGACAAAAAGTGCAACCTATAAAAGGCCCAAGATAAAATAAAACGCCTAAAACTCCAACAATTAACACAACTTCATTAAAGAATAATGAAACTCTGCTAATAAATCCACCCCTCCTAACCTCTCCACAATTGTAGTCGCAGGTCGCAGAAATTGTCTGCGCGTCCCCTCACGTCCCCCACGTGTTCTAATATCAGAACTAAACCGGTAATTTGAGTCATTAAATTATTGGTTTAATTGGTGAATTATTGGTTGAACCGATTAATTCGGTTTTATATAAATAAAAAATAAAAAATAATAAAAAATTTAAAATTAAAATTTAATATACATATTTTTATTAATATTTTAAAAATATTATAGAAGTAAACTATTTAATGAAAGATATCTATATAAATTATAATTTGCATATATATTAACAAAAAATATGACAACTTCGTAGCTGTGAATGACATTTCTCTTATTAAGGACAGGGGGTTTGAACCTTATCTCGAGTATTTTTAAAAAATTTTAAATCTCAAGTGGATCAGTCGGACCGGTTTTTACCAATTCACTCCGAATTTGACCGGTTCGTTTCGGTTCTTTGTCTTGTACGGTCCAAATATCGGACCGAATTGGTATAGGATATGATTTTTTGGTCGAACCGGTTGGTCTGGTCCGATTTTAATAACTATGGCTAGTACTTACCTTAAAATAAAAACCTTTTACATATTTTTTTTAAAACGAAAAAAATCGGTAAATTTTAAAAGTAAATTGGTAGCTTTTAAATCTCAAAAAATAGATATAAATTAAAAAAATTTCATATTCTTTTAGAAAGTGATACAATGACAACCATAATAACCAAACATGTAGAACTCAATTACCACATAAAACATATATGTAACTGTTCGTGCTCGAAGCGAGGTCACGATCTGAGGAGGTGGGGGTAGAAGATTTCAACTTCATCAGGCGCAGAATCAGGCCGGGTAGACAACCCGTAAGACACTCTAATGCTAAAGTCAATAGTGTGTGAGGTAGTAAAGCGAGTTTTTCGTGTGTTTACCTGGTGGTTGCCTCTTCTTTTTAGTCTTTGCCCCTTGGGGATGTCTTTTCCCGGCATTAAGTACTTATTATGGCACATTATTTGCCAGAATTCGACAGTTATGGAATATGGTGGCATATCTGTTGTGGTACCCGGCCATTATCCCGTAAGATCAGTTATTACCTTAATCACTTGGTCTGTTAGGTTCTCTTTTGTCCGGAACAGTACCCCCAACTCGGTTTCCTGGACTCGGGCCCTCGGGTCGGGGGTATCCGAGTTTACAAGTTTAGGCCTCCTTCAGATAGGAATTTTGAAGGGTTCATTGATGGAAACTGAATAGTTTTCTTTAATTTTAAAACGGTTATAATTCCCTCGTTCCACTAACCGTCAGTTCTACTCTATCTCTATAATAAATGCAGCATTGATTTGAAATTAAATAATATTTTGTTTTCACTTTATATCCTTTACTTTCGCCAAGTTCATCGTCGTCGATTCTTCTTCCATTAACATTCTTGAGGTTAGTGATTCTGATGCCTTTCTGCTCTTGCATGTAACTTTCCGAAGCTTCTGCTTTGTGAATTTTTGTTCACTCTCCTTGTTTTGTGGATACTGTTTGATGCTTCTTGTGGTTTTCATGCTTTCCTTTCGTTTATCTTCCTTTTAATTAGGCTAAATGTAGTTGGGGCACCACTGTTTGAATTTTTCCACTTGATTGATGATTTCGCTTGTCCCCACTTTTGTGCCTCCTGGATTTTGTTTGGTATTTTGAGTCTAGTCAAGTATTTGTGGTGTTAGGATTTTATTTTCTGATAGTGGTTGTAACATAGTGGTGGTGCCTGATGCTCACCGGATCGTCGACTAGGAATTGAAAGAGTAGATTTCGTTGCGAGTATAGCTCCTAACTGACAAAACAGAGCAGATCAAAGTTTAGAAGAAGAATGTAACAATTCAAATCAATAAAAACTGGGAGTTTTACTTTCCGGGTCCTTTTTTCTTAGACTAACAATCAAGTGTGCAAGTTTGGTTGTGAAGTTGGAGTTTTCCATGCATAAGATGGAAATTAAAGGAATTAAAAATTAAATAAACTAAAACAATAAAATAACAGACAATTAATGCAAATTAAAGAGGATTGAAGCAATAAACTAATGAGAATGTAATTCAATGCATGAAAGAGCCTTGACTTAGAGTTGAGAGTTAAGGAATCCTATCCTTGTCATAACTAGTTAACTACAACCATGACAATTACAATAAGTTAATCCCACTTAGTTAACTTCTAAACAATGGAGAAAGTCAAGTAGGTATAATTGGTCTTAATCCACAAATCCTAGCTAACTTACTAATTAAACTTAGTAAAAAGCTAGCGTTAGTGAAAACAAGAGCAACTAACAACCCAAAATTACCACTTAATGTTGGACATTAATGACTTTAGGATCCTAGTTACTCAAGCCCCAAGTCAAGAAATGAAAATCTACTCCGTATTCATAATGGACATTTCAACAATAGCAACTCAATTAAGCATATATAAACTTCAAAACATCAAATTCATCAACAAGAAATTCAAGAATTCAAAAGTAAATATACTAACAAAGTGACTTCAATTATAAGAAAGTATGAGTAAATATAGTGTAATTGAAAAAAAAATTAAAGACTACTTACAATAAAACAAGCTAGAATCCAAGATTGAAATGTAAAATAGCAAACTCTACTAAGAACCCTAATAAAATCCTAAATGATAATTGAGAGTATTTTTCTAAGAAAAACTAAACTCAAACCTAACTAAAACTTCTAAAATGATCTCTATGTGTTATGGTATGTTGTTCCCCTTTGATAGATCTTCAATACTTTAGATTTGGGCCAAAGAGCCCCCCAAAAACATGAGGCACATGACATTTTAAGTGAGGCACGCTTCGTACCTGTGCGTACGCCCAGGCATGTGTGTACACACACTTGTTGAAACTCCTCTTGTGCGTATGCATAGGAAGGTGTGTGTACCCACACACTAGTGTGTTCTTCTCCTTTGTTTCTTCATAAAATCTCCCACTTTGCATGCTCTTCCACTTCTCCAAAGTCATCATTGCCTATTGATCTTGAAATTACTCAACAAAATATATCACATCATTGAATGGAATAAAAGTGGGATTAAATTGACTATTTAGAGCATAAAAAGTATATTTTCAACACTTAGGTGTAATTTAGAGAGAATTAACAAAAGCATGTTATTCAAGGAATAAAAGAGGTTTATGTGATGAATTCACTCAATTCAAGTAAAAAATTATCATAAAATGCGATTCGTGGGCGTGGCGGTACAAGTTTGCCGAGACCCTGAGCTGCTCCTATTCAGAGGATGAATAGTGAACTCGAGGTGGACTTCTATACCTGGGTTTTCGAAGAGATCCAAACCACTTCGTTCACTATCACGCAAGAGGAGCTCAATAATCTACGAGAGGCCCAAATCATTTTTTACTCTGATATTACTAATTTATACGTTTTTTCTGTTCCGCAATCCGGAGAGCGTTTGTGCCACAAAAAATGAGAATGCCAGTACTGTTCTGGATTGGTTATGGATGTATGAAACTTTGTTTTCCAGGATTGGGATTTGTTTGCCCTTTTCAGACTTCCAAGTGACTATTTTGACCCACACTGGGTGTGCTCCTTCATAGCTTCATCCCAATACTTGGGCGATTATCTGAGGTTTCGAGCTCCTATGCTCGCTCCTAGATATCGTTCCCTCACTTAGGGTTTTCTTCTACTTTTTTTCTTTGACAGTTCCAAATAGGTCACAGGGTCGCGGATTAATCTCTTTCGGAGGTGTCCCGAACAAAAGAATTTTTACTTTATTTGAAGAATTCTATCATGGATTCAAGGAAAAGGTTTTTAAGATTAAGGGTGTTGAGGGCACTACTCCTTTCTTCTTTACTTTGGAGGGTGCCAAGAAATTTAACCTCTATTGAAATTTTAACGTCTCTTCTCCAAAAAACTGACTTTCCAGCGTGAGCGCTGACGAGCTCCTCAGTATTAATTTATTAATGATATTGTGGAATGAGCGTCCGCTAATCCTAAGGGACTTCTTATAAACGAGCAGGATGCTCGAAATGCCATTAGTAAGCCTTCAACTTTCTATGTCTTTATTTTATCTTCTACTTCTCTATCTAACGAGTTACCTTCTTTTTTGTTTTTCAGTTGACATGGCCGGGAGGCTTGTTGCTATCGCCGAGATAAAGAGGAAGTTGGCATCCCAGTCTCCTATCACAGTTGGTGGTGACAGGGTCTCGTCTTCTGCTACCATAAGCCGTCAGCCACAACCTCAGGGAGTGGGGAAGGGCAAGCCCCTGAGGTACTCATTGTGGAGGAAATTTCTCCTGCCAACTCTCCTTCTCGGAAGTGGCCCCGAGATGCCGGCCAAGATGATGCTGTTGTTTTTGCCCCTCCGACTTTCAAGCATGTTATGGATCAAGGGTTTCTGGCTCCCGAGTTTGTGGACAAACAATTCATGGATGAAGAGACTCGGGCAGCTCTTGCCAAGATGCCGCTGGAGGATACCCTTCCTCGGGTTCAAAGGATGCTTCTGCGTTCCGCGACGTATGTCTGGGATACAGAGGTGGATATTATGACTCTTCGATCAGAATTCCTTGCAAAAGACAAGATGATTGCTAAGGCTACCAACCAAATCAAGGATCTCAATAGCTCGGTCACTACTCTTCAGGCTAAGCCAACTTCCCTAGAAGATGAGGCAAAAACTTCCCTACGTGATGTCCACAACAACCTTCGTGAACTTCCCGCAACACATACATCGTTTGTTGGTCATTTAAGCATTTCAATAGAGGCTGGGACACACCTCTTTTATATAATTGACCATTTATCATAGTGTATTTGGCTACTTTAAGCCGCAATTTTTTCGCTTCCTTTGGATCACTGGGCAATGTCTCGTGCTCTAAATATTCACAAATTGGTTTCATCCATATGTTGATAGTAGATGTAGGGGTGTTCGTGGTGTGGTTTGGTTTGGTTTTTTATAGAAAAGTCATCTGGTCCAATCGTTTAATTAAATTGCGATTCGATTTGGTTCAGTTTTTTTTACCGAAACCATTCGAACCAAACCAAACCCATTGAAATCGGTTTGGTTTAGTTCAATTTGTTCGGTTTTTTCAATCATTAGGAAAATGTAAAATTATAGCCATCGTTACTGGTGCACGAAATTGTGATCACACTTTTCACAACTCCGGTACAACTAACCAGCAAGTGCACTGGGTCGTCCAAGTAATACCTTACGTGAGTAAGGGTCGATCCCACGGAGATTGCCGGCTTGAAGCAAGCTATGGTTATCCTGTAAATCTTAGTCAGGAGATTCAAATGATATAAATGATTTTGTTTATGAAAAGTAAATAACATGAAATGAATGATACTTGTGATTCAGTAATGAGAAACAGGTTGAGGTTCTGAAGATGCTCTGTCGTCTGAATCTCTGCTTTCCTACTGTCTTCTTCTCCAAACACACATGGCTTCCTTCCATGGCAAGCTGTATGTTGGTGGATCACCGTTGTCAATGGCTACCATCCGTCCTCTCAGTGAAAATGGTCCAGGTGCGGTTTCTGTATGGCTAATCAACTGTCGAATCTCTCGTATCGGATGAAAAATACCAGGCACAGCTACTGCACGGCTAATCATCTGTCGGTTCTCACTTGTGTCGGAATAGGATCTCTCTATCCTTTTTCACACTGTCACTGCACCCAACATTCGTGAATTTGAAGCTCGTCACAGTCATCCCGTCCCAGATCCTACTCGGAATACCACAGACAAAGTTTAGACTTTTCGGATCTCAGAAATGCTGCCAATTGGTTCTAGCCTCTACCACGAAGGTTCTGATCTCATGGGTTTGAATGCTCTGTTGTCAGGAGATGCAAGTCAAACTCGTGGATTAGAAACCCAAGAGATACACACTCAAGCTGTCGCCCAATGACTACGTTGAGCTCAGATAGAATGGGAGTGGTTGTCAAGTACGCGTTCATAAATTTGAGAATGATGATGAGTTTCATGGATCATCATATTCTTTATATTGAAGTACGGGTGAGTATCTTAGAACAGAATCAAGCGTGATCGAATAGAAAACAATAGTAATTGCATTAATCCAATGAGACACAACAGAGCTCCTCACCCCCACCTATGAGGTTTAGAGACTCATGCCATAGAAGATACAATATGAGATGTAAAATGTTATCCCTCCAAAATGAATCTCTAAAAGTAGTTTTTATACTAAACTAGTAACTTAGGTTTACAGAAAATGAGTAACTAAGTACAGATAGTGCAGAAATCCACTTCCGGAGCCCACTTGGTGAGTGTTTGGGCTGAGCTTTGAAGCTTTCACGTGCATATGCCATTCTTGGAGTTAAACGCCAGCTTGGGTGCCAGTTTGGGCGTTCAACTCCAGTTTTGGTGCCAGTTCCGGCATTTCACGCCAGAAAAGGGTCTCTGGCTGGCGTTTAACGCCAGTTTGGGCCATCAAATCTTGGGCAAAGTATGGACTCTTATACATTGCTGGAAAGCCCAAGATGTTAGATTTTCAACCCAATTAAGAGCGCGCCAATTGGACTTCTGTAGCTCCAGAAAAACGCGTTTGAGTGCAGGGAGGTCAGAATCCAATAGCATCTGCAGTCCTTTCTCAGCCTCTGAATCAGATTTTTGCTCAGGTCCCTCAATTTCAGCCAGAAAATACCTGAAATTACAGAAAAATACACAAACTCATAGTAAAGTCCAGAAATGTGATTTTTGCATAAAAACTAATAAAAATATAATAAAAAGTAAATAAAACATACTAAAAACTACCTAAAAACAATGCCAAAAAGCGTATAAATTATCCGCTCATCAGTTACCTAACAAAATTAAGCAATAATACGAACATATGAATCATAATATGCAAAATTGAAGCTAATAAAAGAATTGAATAAATCATAACAATAAGAATAAGGGTGGTGAAAAGCAACAACTATTATCAATCAATCACTACTTCTATACGATGTACATATATCAGGTGATTTAAAGCTTTGTCTTCCAAAAAAATATTACAAAAATCAATCACTACTTCTATACGATGTACATATATCAGGTGATTTAAAGCTTTGTCTTCCAAAAACATATTACAAAAATATGAATACTGTAGCAACATAGTTGACTATATGCTGATTATGTTTTACAGCTCAATTATTATTATCTCTAATGACTGAATTCAGCAAAGAGCAGAGAACCGTGACCAGATAATAATATATATCCAAGAAAAATTGAATAAATAATTAGAATAGGTCAAAATTAGAACAACACAAAAATTAAAACAACATAAATTAGAACACCCAACTACAAATTCAAATTAGATAATTAACCTGACTCAGAAAAATCAAGAGATTGAAGCAGAAATAGAACCAAAATGAATAAAAAATACAACCAAACTAATTCCAAAAATTTTCATGTGGTGCACCAATTCTTCCTCTTTCACCTTCCCCTTTTTTGTATTATCATTGAGTAAACAAAAAGTTCAGAACCAACTCTAAATCAAAATTAACCTAAATCAAAATAGAATAAAAAGTTCTGAATTAAAAAACAAAATCAGAATCAACAACTCAAACATAAAATCAAGAACAAGCCAACTAAGTGTTCATTACAAATTAAAATCAATAAGAAGACTAAACCAGAATTTTAAAAAAATAGAATCAGAACAAAAAATAAAACAAAACAAAACCTGAGGCTTAGGGAAGAGCTTTCTATGTTAAGGACATATCCTCTAAGCTTGAACATTGAACAATACATTGGACAATGAACAGTGAATAACAGAATAACAATCAGAAGCAATTTCATTAAATCAAGAACAAATAAATTAAATAGTGAACAATATTCAAAAGCAATTTTAGTAAATCAACAACAAATAAATTAAACAATTAACAACAATCTGCAATAAATATACACTAAAATTATACATTGAACAACAAACAAAATTATAGCAATTACAAATACTTTGAAGTTAGAATAGAAATTATTCAAATAAAAGCAGAAATTCAAACAAAATAAAATTATTAAACATTACCAGAAATTCAAACAAAAATACACTAAACATAGAAGTTAGAACAAAAATTATTTGAACAAAAATAGAAATTCAAACAAAATAAAATTAACAATTACCATAAATTCAAACAAAAATACACTGAACATAGGACATAAATTATTCAAATTAATACCTGACTTGGAATCCCCATATTTGGTGTTCGGTGCTGGGAGGTGCTGTAAGGGGCTGGGTTCGCCGGTTTGCACTGCTGGGAAGGGCTGAACGTCGCTGCTGTGTGGCTGGTCTGGCGCTACTGGGAGGCGCTGGGTTTGTCGGTTCACGCTGCTGGAAGGGGCTGAACGTTGTTGCTGGGTGGATGGTCTGGCGCTGCTGGAAGGCTGGTCTAGCATTGCTGGGAAGGGCTGCGAAGCGCTAGAAGGCAGGGCTGGGAAGGGCTGGGAGGGGTTGGGGTAATAGGGCTTCTTTGAGAGAGTGGCTACACTAGGTTAGGAGTTAGGAACGTTAGGTGATTAGGTTATCTGATGGGAGTGGGGTGGGGTAATGGTCTAATGGTTTTTTAGGGTTTTTATTTGACCGATTCGGTTTGGTTCGGTTAGAGTTTTTAATGGCAAAACCAAAAATCGAACCGAACTGCAAAAAAATAGTAAAATATATTTTTTTTTGTTCATGGTTAGTTCAGTTTTTCTCGGTCTGGATCGATTTTGAACACCCCTAAGTAGATGAACACAAGGTCAAAATATCGAGTTTCGTTACAGTGGGCTCTGCAAGCACCTCCTGTATTAAACTACAATTTTTCGATCAAGGCTTAATACTTGCAAGTTTGGATAACATATCAGCACGAGTATTTTGTTCTCTAGGTACATGCTTGATTGAGGAGGTGGAGGTAAGAGATCCCAACTTTGTCAGACGCAGAACCAGGTCAGGTGGGCAACCTGCAAGACTCTCCGATGCTAAAGTCAGTAGTGTGCGAGGTAGTAAAGCGAGTTTTTCGTTTGTTTACCTGGTGGTCTTTGCCCCTTGGGGCTGCCGTTTTTCCGGCATTAAGTACTTATCATGGCGCATTATTTGCCAGAATTTGGCGGTTACAGAATATGGTGGCATATTCGTTTGTGGTATCTGGTCATTATCCCATGAGATCGATTATGACCTTAATCACTTGGTTGGTTATGTTCTCTTTTGTCCAAAACAGTAATATATAACGGATTTTTTAATTTAATTTAAATAAATATATAATTTACAGAAATACATAAAATATGAAGTATTTACAAAAATGTGTACTCTTACACATTTTGGATACTGAGGGATAAGTTAAACATTGAATGTATCTCAGCGTCTGAGACCCCGTATTGTGATCGGGCGACGCCAGACATATCCAAAGGTGCACTTGGGATATATGTTATTATCGAGATCGGAGACTGAGCACCCGAGATATGTGGCAACTGAGAAAGGGGTCTCAGTACCCGAGATATATACAATTTACCTAATTTGGGTCTCAACATCCGAGATGCTCGAACGCATATATAAGGTCATAGCAGCCGATATTGCTATACATTTGAATAGTTTTTAAGAATTTTGTTAGTTTCTAAACGCTTAAGTTTGAGTTTCTTAAGTAAATATTGTAAGAACCGCAACTAATCAACTGGTTAATTAAGTGATTAATTGCCCAAATTAGATTCCAAAAAGTTAGAGAGAGAATTTGAGGATTTAAAGGTGATTTTTGGACTCAGTGAGTCTTTCTGAGTCAGAAAATGTGCTTTCTACGAAAAACCGTAAAAAATTACGAACCGGCAGTTGAACCGGTTCAAGTCTGCGTGGTACCGCACGAGAAAAGTGAAAACCGTAAAAAAAAAACCTTAGAAAAACATTAGAAATGGAAAACCGGGCTTTAATTTTAAAGATTTGACCCGAAATTAGGCCAAACGGGCTAAAAACGCTAACGGATTGGACCGGACCCAAGTTGGGCCCAAGCCCAACATATAAATACACTTAAATGAACCCATTTCAGCCACTTTCACCCTCATAACCTAAACACAACAGCAGCTGAAGTGAGGAGAGAGGTGAGAGCTTTTCACCATTGTTACTATTCACTTCAAACTTCCCAAGCTCATATCTTGAGCTACGGAGCTCCGATCGCTGCACCGTTTGTGGCTACGCGTTTCTTGTGAAGAGCTCTACAAAACTCACCCAAGAAACCCTCAAGGTAATCACGAAATCTTCCCAGTTTCTCTCTTCAAAATTTCGGATTTTATTAGAGTTTTGGGTTAAATGGGTTTTTGTGATTTTGGATGTTTAGGTTTGCTCTAATCCTTGCTTAGCTTTGGATTTGTGTTATCAAATCTGTTGGGAAAGGTAAAAGCTCTTAAACCCTTGTGAGATTATGCTTATGTTGAACCCTAGGTTGATTTGTGGTGATTTATATGTATATAGTTTGATTATTGTGGCTTTGGGAGCTTTTGGAACTTATTTGTGCTTGTTGGAGTGGATTTGAAAGCTTGGATTGTGGTTGGAAGCTTGTTGGTGCTCATTTTGAGTTTGGGTGCATAAAGGGAATCGGCCAAGGTATGGTTTTGGTTTTCTCTATGTAGTATATAATATTCATGGACACTTAGGCTAGTTGACCGCCAATTGGACTTCTGTAACTCCAGAAAAACGCGTTTGAGTGCAGGGAGGTCAGAATCCAATAGCATCTGCAGTCCTTTCTCAGCCTCTGAATCAGATTTTTGCTCAGGTCCCTCAATTTCAGCCAGAAAATACCTGAAATTACAGAAAAATACACAAACTCATAGTAAAGTCCAGAAATGTGATTTTTGCATAAAAACTAATAAAAATATAATAAAAAGTAAATAAAACATACTAAAAACTACCTAAAAACAATGCCAAAAAGCGTATAAATTATCCGCTCATCAGTTACCTAACAAAATTAAGCAATAATACGAACATATGAATCATAATATGCAAAATTGAAGCTAATAAAAGAATTGAATAAATCATAACAATAAGAATAAGGGTGGTGAAAAGCAACAACTATTATCAATCAATCACTACTTCTATACGATGTACATATATCAGGTGATTTAAAGCTTTGTCTTCCAAAAAAATATTACAAAAATCAATCACTACTTCTATACGATGTACATATATCAGGTGATTTAAAGCTTTGTCTTCCAAAAACATATTACAAAAATATGAATACTGTAGCAACATAGTTGACTATATGCTGATTATGTTTTACAGCTCAATTATTATTATCTCTAATGACTGAATTCAGCAAAGAGCAGAGAACCGTGACCAGATAATAATATATATCCAAGAAAAATTGAATAAATAATTAGAATAGGTCAAAATTAGAACAACACAAAAATTAAAACAACATAAATTAGAACACCCAACTACAAATTCAAATTAGATAATTAACCTGACTCAGAAAAATCAAGAGATTGAAGCAGAAATAGAACCAAAATGAATAAAAAATACAACCAAACTAATTCCAAAAATTTTCATGTGGTGCACCAATTCTTCCTCTTTCACCTTCCCCTTTTTTGTATTATCATTGAGTAAACAAAAAGTTCAGAACCAACTCTAAATCAAAATTAACCTAAATCAAAATAGAATAAAAAGTTCTGAATTAAAAAACAAAATCAGAATCAACAACTCAAACATAAAATCAAGAACAAGCCAACTAAGTGTTCATTACAAATTAAAATCAATAAGAAGACTAAACCAGAATTTTAAAAAAATAGAATCAGAACAAAAAATAAAACAAAACAAAACCTGAGGCTTAGGGAAGAGCTTTCTATGTTAAGGACATATCCTCTAAGCTTGAACATTGAACAATACATTGGACAATGAACAGTGAATAACAGAATAACAATCAGAAGCAATTTCATTAAATCAAGAACAAATAAATTAAATAGTGAACAATATTCAAAAGCAATTTTAGTAAATCAACAACAAATAAATTAAACAATTAACAACAATCTGCAATAAATATACACTAAAATTATACATTGAACAACAAACAAAATTATAGCAATTACAAATACTTTGAAGTTAGAATAGAAATTATTCAAATAAAAGCAGAAATTCAAACAAAATAAAATTATTAAACATTACCAGAAATTCAAACAAAAATACACTAAACATAGAAGTTAGAACAAAAATTATTTGAACAAAAATAGAAATTCAAACAAAATAAAATTAACAATTACCATAAATTCAAACAAAAATACACTGAACATAGGACATAAATTATTCAAATTAATACCTGACTTGGAATCCCCATATTTGGTGTTCGGTGCTGGGAGGTGCTGTAAGGGGCTGGGTTCGCCGGTTTGCACTGCTGGGAAGGGCTGAACGTCGCTGCTGTGTGGCTGGTCTGGCGCTACTGGGAGGCGCTGGGTTTGTCGGTTCACGCTGCTGGAAGGGGCTGAACGTTGTTGCTGGGTGGATGGTCTGGCGCTGCTGGAAGGCTGGTCTAGCATTGCTGGGAAGGGCTGCGAAGCGCTAGAAGGCAGGGCTGGGAAGGGCTGGGAGGGGTTGGGGTAATAGGGCTTCTTTGAGAGAGTGGCTACACTAGGTTAGGAGTTAGGAACGTTAGGTGATTAGGTTATCTGATGGGAGTGGGGTGGGGTAATGGTCTAATGGTTTTTTAGGGTTTTTATTTGACCGATTCGGTTTGGTTCGGTTAGAGTTTTTAATGGCAAAACCAAAAATCGAACCGAACTGCAAAAAAATAGTAAAATATATTTTTTTTTGTTCATGGTTAGTTCAGTTTTTCTCGGTCTGGATCGATTTTGAACACCCCTAAGTAGATGAACACAAGGTCAAAATATCGAGTTTCGTTACAGTGGGCTCTGCAAGCACCTCCTGTATTAAACTACAATTTTTCGATCAAGGCTTAATACTTGCAAGTTTGGATAACATATCAGCACGAGTATTTTGTTCTCTAGGTACATGCTTGATTGAGGAGGTGGAGGTAAGAGATCCCAACTTTGTCAGACGCAGAACCAGGTCAGGTGGGCAACCTGCAAGACTCTCCGATGCTAAAGTCAGTAGTGTGCGAGGTAGTAAAGCGAGTTTTTCGTTTGTTTACCTGGTGGTCTTTGCCCCTTGGGGCTGCCGTTTTTCCGGCATTAAGTACTTATCATGGCGCATTATTTGCCAGAATTTGGCGGTTACAGAATATGGTGGCATATTCGTTTGTGGTATCTGGTCATTATCCCATGAGATCGATTATGACCTTAATCACTTGGTTGGTTATGTTCTCTTTTGTCCAAAACAGTAATATATAACGGATTTTTTAATTTAATTTAAATAAATATATAATTTACAGAAATACATAAAATATGAAGTATTTACAAAAATGTGTACTCTTACACATTTTGGATACTGAGGGATAAGTTAAACATTGAATGTATCTCAGCGTCTGAGACCCCGTATTGTGATCGGGCGACGCCAGACATATCCAAAGGTGCACTTGGGATATATGTTATTATCGAGATCGGAGACTGAGCACCCGAGATATGTGGCAACTGAGAAAGGGGTCTCAGTACCCGAGATATATACAATTTACCTAATTTGGGTCTCAACATCCGAGATGCTCGAACGCATATATAAGGTCATAGCAGCCGATATTGCTATACATTTGAATAGTTTTTAAGAATTTTGTTAGTTTCTAAACGCTTAAGTTTGAGTTTCTTAAGTAAATATTGTAAGAACCGCAACTAATCAACTGGTTAATTAAGTGATTAATTGCCCAAATTAGATTCCAAAAAGTTAGAGAGAGAATTTGAGGATTTAAAGGTGATTTTTGGACTCAGTGAGTCTTTCTGAGTCAGAAAATGTGCTTTCTACGAAAAACCGTAAAAAATTACGAACCGGCAGTTGAACCGGTTCAAGTCTGCGTGGTACCGCACGAGAAAAGTGAAAACCGTAAAAAAAAAACCTTAGAAAAACATTAGAAATGGAAAACCGGGCTTTAATTTTAAAGATTTGACCCGAAATTAGGCCAAACGGGCTAAAAACGCTAACGGATTGGACCGGACCCAAGTTGGGCCCAAGCCCAACATATAAATACACTTAAATGAACCCATTTCAGCCACTTTCACCCTCGTAACCTAAACACAACAGCAGCTGAAGTGAGGAGAGAGGTGAGAGCTTTTCACCATTGTTACTATTCACTTCAAACTTCCCAAGCTCATATCTTGAGCTACGGAGCTCCGATCGCTGCACCGTTTGTGGCTACGCGTTTCTTGTGAAGAGCTCTACAAAACTCACCCAAGAAACCCTCAAGGTAATCACGAAATCTTCCCAGTTTCTCTCTTCAAAATTTCGGATTTTATTAGAGTTTTGGGTTAAATGGGTTTTTGTGATTTTGGATGTTTAGGTTTGCTCTAATCCTTGCTTAGCTTTGGATTTGTGTTATCAAATCTGTTGGGAAAGGTAAAAGCTCTTAAACCCTTGTGAGATTATGCTTATGTTGAACCCTAGGTTGATTTGTGGTGATTTATATGTATATAGTTTGATTATTGTGGCTTTGGGAGCTTTTGGAACTTATTTGTGCTTGTTGGAGTGGATTTGAAAGCTTGGATTGTAGTTGGAAGCTTGTTGGCGCTCATTTTGAGTTTGGGTGCATAAAGGGAATCGGCCAAGGTATGGTTTTGGTTTTCTCTATGTAGTATATAATATTCATGGACACTTAGGCTAGTTGACCCTAAGATAGGATTGAATGTTGTTGGTGTATGAATAATTATGTGTAAATTGATGTTAATTGTTGGTATCATTGGAATATTGTGATTAAAGATGATTATGGAGAATTGTTGGTAGTTAATGATTGATGATGAATAATGATGTTATTGGAATTTAATGATTATACAGGTTGATGAGGGATGTATGATTTATTGTTGTTGATGAGGGTTTGTTGATGTAGTTGATAATGGATGATAAATATTGATATTTTTGGTAATTGAAGGTGAGTGTTGGGATTGTTGATAAATGGTTATATTGATGTTGATAGTATGATGTTGGAGTTTGATGTTGAAATTAATAATGATGATGGTTAGTAAGGGCATTATTATGTATTTGATAGTGAGAATTGATGATTATATATGGTGGAGTGGTAAATTGGATATGGAAAATGGTAAATTCTAATATGTGATAGAATTGATGTGGTTTTGGTTGGATTGGGTTATGAAAGTTGGTAAATTGAGATTCTTGTGAGTCTTGGTAAAAGTTGACTTTTGGTGAACTTTGTCTAATCATAACTTATGCCTTGATTTTCAAAATCTATTGAAATTAGTTTAGCATTAAAGCTTATTGAAAACTGTTCGAATCGATATAAAGTTTGTAAAAAATTGGAATTTGGAAGAGGAAGTTATGATCATTCAAAGTTGGTGTTAAAAATATGAAATTTTCCAAAGTTGTAGAATTTCATTACTTCTGATATATGCGGGTGCACACGTCCTGTTTCTCAAAAATTTATTTGTTTTCAACTATTTTGCCTTTTCAACAAAGTTGTAAACTTCTATAACAGCATTTTAAGACGTTTGGGCCTAGTTTTGAGTATTAGAACATGGGATATAAATTAAGGGCTCTAGTACATGATTTTAAGGTAAATTAGAAAATGGAGGCCTAGGTTTCTGGCGTGCTGAGAATGGTTTGACGTTAGGTGAAGGATGATTGGTATATGAGATGAGGAATGATAGACTTTTGGTATTTGGAAACTGAGTTATAAAGGGACAGTGGTTGAGATGAGTCGGGGACTCGGATTGAAGTGGTGGATCTATGTATGCTGAAAATACTTTTGAAAACCATTGAAATAATATTTTTACATGATATTTTGAGACGCTATGCGCCTAGCAGGGACGGTGGTTAATCCCGCCTGTCGAGGTAGCGGCGGCGGCGTAAGGATGGTGGTTAATCCCGCTTACGTTGAAATGTGAGGTCTGAGGCAAGAATATCCCGCTCGCATCCCTTAGGATCTATAGGGCGAGCAGGCGCCGGTACCTGGACAGTGATCCGGGCACTATATCTCGGGGGTTCCCATATGAGAAATCCGAAGGGCGACGTCTCCATGGAGATGTGTCGAGTTGGCAGTTGAACCGACAATGTGATATCACAGCCAGTAGGGCAGGCATTCATCATATGCATTTTCTATCTGCTTGTTTGCTTTGTCTACTTTTGATGGTTTGCCTAATTGAATAACATGCTTGCTTGCTATCTGAATTATTTGCCATATATGCTAATACTTGTGCTTTACTTGCTTTGAACATTATCTGTGTTTTCTGCTGGGATTGAGAAGGTTCGGAAGGCGGTGGCGATGGGATCGCATGGAGGATCGGTTGGTGAAGGCTGTGGGACAGTGGTGTTTGGTTAGAATAGAAATCCCTTAAGATAGATAACCTGGTTTATTTAAGTCAAGTTGGTATATTATGCTTAAATGTTTTAGAATGCTTTAAGTTGAATCTTGTGATTGATATGAAGCTTAGGATTACCTTTGGCGTCCCGGGGTCTTATATCCTATATCACTGGGAACTGTTACCATACTGAGAACCGCCGGTTCTCATACCATATTGTTGTTGTGTTTTTCAGATGCAGGTCGCAACCCACCTTGGTGAGTTGCTTTGGTTGGTGACAGGAGCGGAGAATCTTGGATCATTTTGGAGTTCTTTTTGGTTTATTTTGTTTATACATCTCTCCTTTTGTATTTTGTTTTGCCTAGAGGCATGTATTTGAGAGAACAAAACTTGTATAAGCTGTTTTCACTGTATGGTTTTGTATATCAGTATATGGCTAGCCGGCTTAAACTCCGCGAGTCGTGACTAGTTCCCTATGATATTATATACTTATCTTTTGTTATATCTTCTTTGTTTCTTATGCCTTAAGCTAGTAGCTCCGTTAGTACGTTTGTGCTTCGAAATTCTGTTTTTGAGCTATATCTTTCATCGGGCTTCTAGATTATACTATTCTTTCTATATATATATTATGTATGAGTTTAGAACTGTCGTAATCTCTGATTGACCTTGGCTTTACGACGCGAGGTAAGGCTTAGGCTAATTAGGGTGTTACAAATATGGCCCCCGAGAATATGTCCGCGATGGAGACATTAATAGACTGAATGCTACTTGGCACGTGGCTGGAACTTTAGATTTTAAGGTTAGTAGTTTTTCCTTGTTTTATTTTCAGTAAATAATTAGTTTATATGTTTAGGTTTTAGTAAGGGTTAAGTACTAAAATCGTCCCTAAGGTAAGGGGCGAAAATCAAAATCGTCCCCGACCTTTTTTCCTTATTAAAATCATCCTCAACGTTAAAAAATGCTTTAAAATTATCCTTTTTATCAATTTTATTTTTTTTAATTACCAAACTACCCCTCATTGAAAAATTTATAATATAAAATAAATAAAAAAGAAAGGAAAGAAAGGGATATAGAGAATACCGCCGCACCGCCGCACCGCTGCACCGCCGCACCGCCGTCCTGCCGCCTGTGATCCGCCACTGTTCCTCCTCCTTGCCCTCACCGCCCTCTTCTTCTTCTTCTTCTTCTTCTTCTTCTTCTTCTTCTTCTTCTTCTTCTTCTTCTTCTTCTTTGAACTGGATTTTTGTTGTAGAATTTCTGAATTTTTTCTAGAATTTGTTATGGAATATCTATAATTTAATTTTTTGTGATTTGGCTTAAATTTGGAATATTGTTGTTGCTGAATTTGTTGATTATTGTTCAAGGTGAATTTGTTGATTATTCTGAGTTATGATTTTCTGAGGTGGGGGTGGTGGTGGGTTCTGGTGTTGATGATGATAGTGGGGGTGGTGGTGGGTTCTGTTATGGCAGTGGAGGTGGTGGGGTGAGGAAGGTGAAGAGGAGAATGATGAGGCTTCTGTTATATATGAATGGTGATGATGTCTGTTCTTGATGTTGCATTATTTGGTAGCAACTTGAATTCTGATTTGATCACCAAGAATACGTTACTTGATCTTTCTGAAGTGAAGAAGCTCAAGGCTATTTTTGGTGGCAGTGGATAATAGCTTCGTTAGTGAGATCATGTTGGTTAACTCAAAATTAATCCGTTGCTTCTATTTTGTGATGTGAGATACTGCAATTTTGAGTTCTTGTTCCCAGTTTCTTCGCGTTGTTCTCTTTCTCTCTTCTTCTTTTTTTTTTTTTAAGAACATGAGTTCTTTTTTAAATTTTTTAATTTATGTTGTTGCTAATTTTGGATATGAAATTATAGTTGATGATTGCTGAATTGTTTAATTTGAAATTTTTGTTGATTTATTTTTTATTGTTGCTGTTGGTGTTGTTGGATTGTTGGTGGTTATGGTGTAGCGACGGTGATGGTGATGATAATGCAGAGGGTAGTGGTGAAGGTGGAGAGACTTTTTAATTTTTGTTTAAGGGCAAAATTGTCCGAAAAATTTTATTTATGGACAAAAGGACGATTTTATAACGTTTTGTAATGTTGGGGATGATTTTAATAATAAAAAAAGGTCGGAGACGATTTTGATTTTCACCCCAGACCTTAAGGACGAAAATAGTATTTAACCATTTTAATAACTTAGTTAATGTGGTAGGATTTAGTGACTAGACAAAGTTAGGCAATATATATATATAGTAAGGTATAATAAGTTTTGATATTTTGTATAATTGATTGTAACTTAAATAAATAAAATAGATAACTATTAATTATAGTGAAATTAATAGGTAATTAATTGAAATCATGCCCAAATGTGACATTCAGGTTAAAATAGTGCAACATGAATGATTTAATTTTTTTACATATTGCTTGATAGACATTCGTATTGTATCTGTTGCATTTATTATCGATGTTTATCTACTTGGTTTAAAATTTTTAGTAATGGTTAAACACAATTAATGGTTTAGACGAGATTAATATGCGAGAGTGTATGTTATAGATATTGCAGAGATCACGGTTACTGTTACCATGCCGTGTGATACTGGGTCTCCTCTTGCCGAACATCCTACTGTCTTAGATTTGGGAGGTGAGATTTGGGTATGTAGTAGGGTTGAGAAATTTTATGTTTGACAATTCCTTAATCTCTGCATTTGTCCAGTGGTGGAAGCTTGAGACCCATACGTTCCACCTTCCATGGGGTGAGGTCAGCATTACGCTCCATGATGTTACCTACTACATTGGTCTGCACACTGATAGAGAACCGATTGGGGGTTATACCAGAGACTTTCAACGATGGCATGGACACCTCACGTAGGAGTGGGTTGAGGATTTACTTGGCGTCAGGCCGCCACCACAGCCAGAGGGAGGAAAGTAGGTTTTTGGGGTGAGGATGACCTGGTTGAGGGATAGAGTTTCACACATTCCAGCTGGGGCAACTCCGAATATGCTCTGTCAGTACGCCCGGTGCTACTTGATGATGCTTATTGGGGGGTTTCTATTCATGCACAAGACTACTACACTTGTCCCTTTGAGATGGCTACCGCTGTTGGAGGATTTCCATCGTTGCAGCCAGTTGTGATGGGGTCTACACTACTCTGTCATACGTACCACTTACTGTGCACCACGGCAGGACGTGATGTGACCGACATTGCGAGTTGCATGCCGTTTCTTGTGTCCTGGATTTACCATGGATTTCCGTGTTTTAGTCCGGTGGGATATGACGTCGTCAGGTTCCCACTTGCAGCTAGGTATGTACATATTATGAATAATTTTTAATTTAACAAGTAGTAGACATTGAATGCGTGTTAATTAATATAATTAATTAAATTTTGTTCAAATGTTTTTATTTTGCGTAGGTTGGCAGGATTAGGGCAACAAAGTAGAGATCGTCATGATGGCAAGATCCAGATTTTACATCGTCATATCAATGGCCTCACATTTGACCAGGTATGACCTTTTTTGGTTTCTATATTATTTCATGCATTCATATGTCGTTCTTAATTATGGTACTTTAACACTATGTGAACATCTTTGATGTACACCATACGAGAATTTCTAGCTATGTCAGACTACGCCTGACTGACTTATGAGTGACGTGAAGATTTATACATGGAGGGCTGTTGTCCCTCTCGTCTGCTTGCACTTATGAGAACCAAATTACATAATTGGCTATATCTCGGATGCTAAGACACCATCTAGAGAATCGTATATATCTTGAGTTCTAAGACCACATTCTAAGTTGTCACATATCTCGGGTGCTCAGGAGTCGATCTCTTTAATAACACATATCCCAGGTGCACCTAGGATATGTCTCGGCGTCACCCGGTCACAGCACAGGTTCTCAGATGCTAAGATATATTTATTTAATTTTTAACTTATCTCTCAGCATTCGAAATACGTAAGAGTATGCATTTTTATAAATACCTCACATTTTGTGTATTTTTATAATTTATATATTTATTTAATTTAAATAAAAAAAAATCCTTATCTTAGCCCAGAATTGCGTCCAAAAAAAAAAGCTTTCGATGATATTATTGTTTGAGGCTGATTTTTTTTATATGGAAGAAATATTGGTGTTTTTTTTTTTTGAAATGGGATTATTTGGTGTAATTACAGATTGGTAGATTTTGTAGGTGAGAAGTCAACACGTGGAGGCGTGTTGCAACACGTGGGGAGCATGTTGGACACGTGGCAGCATCCTGACCAACACGTGGGGGCGTGTTGGACACGTGGCAACATATTGGCCAACACATGGAGAGCGTATTGAAACACGTGAGGAACTTGTTGAATGATTTTCACAATACTATAATACACCTCAAATATCAATATTCAACCAAAATACCATCTCTATTTCCATATTAAAATAATTTGTAAAATTGACATATAGTACAACACTTTGTTAGCCTCATGAACTCATTGTCCAGCGATTCAACTTTTCCCATTAATAATGTTAAAACAATTAGGAGCTAGACATCTCATGATTAATATAACTACAATAATATCAAAAATTACCTTTAGAAAAATCACAGAATTTGTTTTTTTAATACTAAATTCATAATAAGCAACAAAATATTAACAAACCAAAATAATAAAAAATAATTAAAGAATTGAGTAGGAAATCAGGATGTTCATTCAAAAAATTTAGATAATGCATAAACATATTATCATCAATCTAGAAAATTCAGTAAATTAGCAAAGTATCTTATCCCTTAGCTTCTTTTTTGTTAGCTTCATCAGCAAGACTCTCTTTATTTACAATAGCGATATCTTTACCAATAAGCTTCTCTTCATCCAAATTCTTTTAGCTTCATTTAGGACTTCATCATTCACCCTAAATAAAGATCCAATCAGATCGAATTTGAATCCATGACAAGCATAATTAAGATTTAATTTGGAAAAGCAATATAATGGATTGTAAGAAGAGTGCTTACTGAACAATTTTGTTAGATTGTGTTCCCTGTTTTCTCGTGCACTCCTGATCCCTCCTGAAGAATATATTGCTAGTTCTCATGATGTCGTTCAATGGTTGCTCTTCGGCGTCTTTCTGCGTCTCTACATATTTCCACCATAATCTCGTGAGGCGGGTTGATGGTCCAAGACTACAGGAGAAGGTTTGAATTGGAAAGAAGAAGAGAAGTGGGATGAAAGTGATAGATCTACCCACTCCAATACTCCATTGATTGGACCTGTTTTGGCTGTTCTGCTTTCTCTCTTTTCTGTTACTCTCACTAATCACAATTTATCTAATTTCTATTTTCAAATAACTTTTTTTTAACTTATAACATCTTTTACTTAGGCTTCTTGATTTTTTAGATGATAATTTTTATTTTAAAAAAACTTTAAAATTGGAGAAAATTTCATATTAGCGAACGGCTCACGAGTATACTATGGATAATTTGATGATAAATTTATCTAAAATAAATATAATTTTTTAACAATGAAATTTTTACAAAACCCAATATATACACATTAACATAGGTGCGAAAGAGATTCATATCAATAAACCATACGCACAATGAGACAAATTGGTATATATTATACAAATTCTCCTTTATATATTTTAAGTCCTGTTTGAGCTATAATAAATAAAGATGATTTAATAGCGTGTTAAGTTACTCAAAAGAAACAATAACTTCTAGCTATTCAGATTGATTTTATTTTTTTAAAGAAGTATAATGATAAAACCCTAATTAAAAAAACACAATAAAGAATTTTAAATTTACTTTGAAAGTTTAATTTTGTTAATCAATGGCATGAGATTTTTTTTTGTTTAAATGCCGTTCCTTTGCTATTGAACCGACAACCGATGGATAATCAAATTAAAATGGGAAGTGCTAGGTAAACAACGACTATTTTAAACAGTATAAATAACTACCAATCAAATGAAAATATATTATACTCTAATTTAATGTTATTAATTAAATTTACTCTTTTAACCCTATTAATTCACATTGTTTACACATTATTCAAAAATATTATTGGTTACCTATATTTTTCCAATCAAAATTAAATAGCATAGTAATTCATATGAAAAGCGAAATGCTGATTGACAGATTTTGCAATTGGAAATTCTTACTAGTCAAAGACTAATTATTGCATTTTAATTTATGGTGAAAATTTATACGCCTAGTTTTATGTAAAATTAATAATAAAAAATTATTATATAATTTAACATATTTAATTAAATTATCATTTAATAGTATTGAGATAGCTGAGAATCGTCAGATGATAATTTAATTAAATTTATCAAATTATTTAACAATTCTCAACCATCAACTGCAACTAAATTTTCATCTATTTATTATCATGTGTTTAATTTGTTTTCTCTTTAGAAACGGCGTGACTGTACATGCTCATTAAGATTTTGAAGCCAAAAAACAATATCAGAGTTGCATTTGAACCCGATCTGGTAACTATGCAGGCCGTGAAAACGTTTTCGAGTGTCATTAGCAATTAAGTTATTGAAAGTCAAAACCAATCTTAGGTACGATTGGATTCGTTAATATTATAAGCGGAGTAGCAAAGTCATCAGATGCTAGTAATGTTTCGAAGATGACTTTTTTATCATTCAATAAGTCAAATGCTATGTCTAGACTTATCCAACAGATAGATCGATGGCTATATGATAAAATTTGTTCCTAGAGATCACTTGTGTTTTAAATTAATGTTTGAAATATTTTTTAATTAAATTTATTTTTAAAAATTTTAAGTTTCTTAAAAGATGTAAACACAAATACATATTTTTTATTTATCAAATACAAAATAAAAAATTTGTGCCTTTAAAAAACAAATATTTCTTCAAAAAGTTTTAGTAAATTATACCTTAATACCTTATCATGTTAGCAAATAAATTAGAACTGATATGTGTGCAGTTTAATTAGTATAATCTCACTTAACATATCCTATCAACAAATTTTAATATCACCAACAAAAATTAATATAAATATTTTTTCAAAAATAAATTTGATCATTTACTGACACTTCTACCATTATTCACTCGTTTACCGGTACTATATGCATGATGCGTTAACGAGGAATATAATAATGGCACCTAAGTCAGTAAATAGTAGTAATTTAATTTGGCGCTTTTATTTTCCATATACAAGTAACTGTATCGCACGTTATAACCTAAAAACTTAAGAGGAATAAATTAAATCAGGGGAGTGCTAGGAACAATAAAAATTTTGAACAATATGAATAATTACTAATTAAATGAAAATATATTACACTCTAATTTAATGCTACTAATTAAATTTACTCTTTTAACCCTATTAATTCACATTATTTACACATTATTCAAAAATTTTGTTGGTTACCTATACTTTTCCGTTAAATAATTAGCAAGTAAGATTTTGTTATTTTGAAAACGCAGTTACCTATATGTGAAGGGGGAGCAAGGAGCAGCATTGCCGGGCATGCATATATCACAACTCACAAGTCACAAGAGCCAAATAACAATTCAATTTTGGGAAATTGTTGCTACAGAATCATTAAATTGACGTCGTGACGTATTACTTACAATTCTTAAACTCAAACTTTTACGCAAATAATAATATTTGTATTTTGCTTTTTTTTTTCCCAAAAAAAAAAAGATAAGGTATTAAAAGGGTGATCATAAGTTTTGAGGATTGTAAAGGTAAGAACAAATATAATGTCAGAAACAAGGAGTAATGCACTGATGCACAAGCATGTAAGCTGACATGTGTGTCAACCTTTCAGTTCATCAGTTCCTCAACTCGACCACGTCCTTATTGTTTTTTTTTTACCCTAATAATTTTAATGTTTCTTTAATTTTTTTTCCCTTCAAACGGATTAGCTTTCTTTTGGGAAATATATGTTGAATTCATAAAAAATAAATGCAATAAATTAATACGAGAATAATGTATTATAAACATATAAAATAAAAAATATTTCTATCATATATATAAAATACATATGTATTTATATTGATCGATTTACGTAAGAGTAAGATTCGTTGTGTTTCATGTCTCCAAAAATCAAACATACCTTAAAATATCCTATTAATAATCGAGAAAATTAAATGAAAGCCATATGTATCAACAGTAGTGTAACATAATTAACAATTTATCTTGTATATCAGTATATGTAACATGGTATCAAATAAATATGTTCTATCAATAAGGGTTATATGATATGAATACATATAGAAACTAAAAAGTAAAAACTTTTGAAGATGTTTTAACATAAATTAAAGAGTATTTCTTTGAGAAGATGACACTCCCTTCTTCTATGATATGTCTTAATAACAATTTTTTTCATCTAATTATAAAATGTATACTTTTCTCTCCTACAAGATTAAAATAACATACATTTTATTCTATTTAACTAAAGTATCCTTCAATAATCATTATAGTTATATATAAAGATTTGTAATAATTATTTGGTTGATTTAAATAATAATAATATAATTATTATTAATAACAAAATATATAAAAAATGTTAAATAAATACTTTATAATATGTTAACAGGGGAATAGTATTAGCATGAGGAAAGAAACACAATAAAGAGAAATAGTGGTGGTGGACCCAGAAGAGAGACACAGAAGATGTTGTTGTGAGGGGCAACTAAGAAATTGTGGTCTATTTATACATGGGCAGGTCTCTGCTTGGGTTGCATT
Source organism: Arachis ipaensis (assembly GCF_000816755.2). Classification (NCBI taxonomy): domain Eukaryota; kingdom Viridiplantae; phylum Streptophyta; class Magnoliopsida; order Fabales; family Fabaceae; genus Arachis; species Arachis ipaensis. Next base: position 33,502,807 of record NC_029787.2, on the reverse strand, counting down.
GCCACTGAGAGTCACACCCACTGTGGCTCTGATTTGCAATTGAAAATACAAAAAACAGAGTGCTCTTTACGAGAGTATCTCTGCAGAATACACCGTACCATGCCACATTAACACAAGTTGCATTGGATCTTCATAGCTAGGTGCAGCACAGAATGGAGAGTACTAAAACAGAGCACGATTACCACTACAGCTTCATTGAGGACAAAGAAAACACCTCATCATCATGCTTCTCAGAAATCATGGAAGAACTCAAATCCCTCCTTCTCTTGGCCTTCCCCATCGCACTCACAGCCCTCATTTTCTACTCCCGCTCCATCGTCTCCATGCTCTTCCTCGGCCACCTCGGAGACCTCCAGCTCGCAGCAGGCTCCCTCGCCATCGCTCTCGCCAACATCACCGGCTACTCCGTCCTCTCCGGCCTCGCCCTCGGCATGGAGCCACTCTGTTCCCAGGCCTTCGGGGCCAACCGCCCAAAGCTACTCTCCCTCACACTCCACCGCTGCATCATCTTCCTCCTCCTCTCCTCCTTACCAATCTCCCTCCTCTGGCTCAATATCTCCGCCATCCTCCGCTCCCTCCACCAGCACCCTGACATCGCCACCCTGGCACGCACCTACCTCCTCTTCTCCCTCCCTGACCTCGTAACAAACTCATTCCTCCACCCAATCCGCATTTACCTTCGCGCGCAGGGCATCACCCACCCTCTCACCCAAGCCTCCCTCGCTGGCACCCTCCTCCACCTCCCCTTCAACTATATCCTCGTCACGCGCCTCCGCTTCGGCGTCGCGGGTGTTGCTGCTGCCTCCGCCGCCTCCAACCTCTCCATCCTCCTCTCCCTCGTCGGACGCGTCTGGCTCTCCGGCCTCCACCGCCCCACGTGGTCCCCGCCCACCCGCGACTGCCTCGCCGGCTGGAAGCCCCTCCTCCGTCTCGCCGCTCCTAGCTGCCTCTCCGTTTGCCTCGAGTGGTGGTGGTACGAGATAATGATCGTCCTCTGCGGGCTCCTCATGGACCCCACCGCAACCGTCGCTTCCATGGGTGTGCTCATCCAAACCACTTCCTTCATCTACGTGTTCCCTTCCTCCTTAGGGTTCGCTGTCTCCACTCGGGTGGGAAACGAGCTCGGCGCCAACCGCCCATTCAGAGCTAAGCTCTCTGCCGTGGTTTCCGTTTTCCTCTCTGCCATGATGGGCTTCTCGGCCATGGTTTTTGCCACCGCGATGAGGCACATATGGGGGAGGATGTTTACCACTGACGAGGATATCCTGCGGCTGACGTCGGCGGCGCTGCCAATTCTCGGGCTGTGCGAGATTGGGAACTGCCCGCAGACGGTGGGATGCGGGGTGGTGAGGGGGACGGCACGGCCCAGCATGGCGGCTAACGTCAACTTGAGCGCATTTTATTTGGTGGGGATGCCTGTGGCGGTTGGGCTTGGGTTCTGGCTGGATGTTGGGTTTCGCGGGCTTTGGCTGGGCCTGCTGTCGGCTCAGGTCTGTTGCGCGGGGCTGATGCTGTATGTGATTGGGACTACTGAATGGGAATACGAAGCCCAGCGGGCCCAGCTGCTGACGTTGGCAGATGACGTGGAGGGGGATGATTCCGGCGTTGATGACGATGGCCGGAAAGTTTCATTGACTGGCGTGGCCACCGTAACTCCATCGCCGTGTTGATCATCTTTTCACGAAATGAAATCAGCCTTAATGAATGATGCTGCTTGATGGTGACGCTGTAATATCTGATTTTGTTTTGTAATTTTTCCGATAGGGAGACAGAGTGAATTTACAAGTTATTATTAATTACTATTTCTTTCATCTTTCTCTCTCTCTCACTCCTTTTTCTTCTGAACCAAGAGCATATCATATGGGACCTGGACATACAATATAACCTATAGCAAGAGTGAATAATTAACAGATGATTATGTCGTTTTCGACATAAATTCCGAGATAAGGGAAAAATACATAAATAGCAGCACAGAAATGTCTTCGCCAAAACAAGCTAGTGATGTGGATGCTGCAACTTGGAGAAGTAAGTTGTTTACCATCCTTTTAACATTTTCAAAGTCTATTTTAACCTTTCTAGACCACAATCAATGATTCAGGTTTACATTGTTATTAAGCCCAAACCCTAATATTTCTTGAGTGACATCTCTAATTTGAGTGTCAGAATTCTTGAAGTACAAATTCCATTCTTCATATTGTTATTAGTCTATAAAAACGAAAAATTTATATTTCTGCTCAAAGATTGAAAGATCAAGTAACTACAAAAACTAAAGAGATAGAAAACCTAGCAAGAAAACTCAAACAATGATGACGATGAAAGTGTGTGCAATTTATTTAAGATTGGCTAGTACGTGAAAAAAAATATAATTTTTAATCCTTATGGAAATCTTATTGGTGGTACACTGATAAATTATTTTTTCCATAAAATACTGAAAAGAGATTGAATATTATTCTTTTAATTTAACTAAAATTTTGTCCATTAACAATAAAACAGAAGATAAAAAAATGAATAGAAAAAAACTCGAGCGATAGTAATGCATAAATGAATAATTAGACGTATAAAACTTTTCTTTTTGTGACTTAGCTTTGAAAGGAAAAGATTATTTCTAAACAAAACGTGTGGTATACAACTCAAAATATAAATGGAGAATATGAAATGGAACTAAAAGAATGGAAACAAATGATTTGATTCAATTTCCCAACAAAAGATAGACCAAAATTTGAAATTGAATAGAATCATAGAATGTAGCCAAATAATCAAAGTTAGGCTCAAACTATTTTGATAGGGCAGGAGGGTATCACATTATAAATTAAGTCCATTGTATCACGAATAGAATATAAGGATAAAAATGTTGAACATGTTAAAGTAGTACTTATTGCATTGTGAGGGTGATAGATGCTTTGACATGTCCTTGAGGGACAAAAATAAGAGAGAGCATAGACTATGCTGTATGCGTGGTCCTCTCTTATGGTCAAGATAATTAGAGGCGACACATGGTTCTTGGTTATATTAACGGGTCAAAGTCAAACCCTCAAATAAACATGTTAACTAAGAGAGAAATTAATAAAGGCATACATATACATGACATCGCTGCATGCTACTGTGACTAATCTGCATTTTCCTTTTTGAACAAGAATTGCATCCTGCCGAATTCCACTTACATGATCTTTAGAAAGTATATAATAAAATAATATTATATATTGTTGGTGGATGGAGGAAATTAAAATGGTTGGGGAATTTGGGAAAGAAAAGATAATGAAGGGGAGGAAGGAAACAGAGAGTATAAGGTGAAAAAGGAGGTTTGGTCAGAGCTGAGAAAAGAAGGGAACAAGGGAAACGGCAGACACAGAGCGATGAGCGCACGAGTGAGTGGCCACTATGACTACTGTGGAGTGCGGACTGACCCCGTTCGTTATTCTTTTTTTCCCCACATGCATACACCGTACAACCCATCCATGCCCATCACACATCGCTTTCTGTAACTAGAATCTCCCATTTATTTCTGCACCTCCCATGTGATGTGAGAACCTTAGTGGACCTCTCGGTACCAATCCGTACCTACTTATTAGTTTACCCCTCTCATCTTCGGATCCATGCCTTCTTTCTTTTCCTCAATTCTTCCTGTCAAACTCATTATATGGTAACTGGTAGCAATTTGTTCTATTCATA
>NC_029787.2:33496945-33499024 GCF_000816755.2 Arachis ipaensis | reverse complement strand
ATTTTAAGATGGGAATATTATATTCTCATCTTTGGTTCAAAGTTTGAAAAATTATTTTTAAGTAAATTTGATTTTAAAGAATCAAAATACCATCATTTCAATTTTTACTTTATCTTTAGATATCTTTAATTCCCATGGGAATAGAATCTTTATAACAATGTATGTAATACTTGAACCACAAATACCCATAATATATACATAGAAAAATATAAACTAATCCAATTCACAAACATAGCATTCGCATTTATAATTCCATCGGCGCGCTCCATTCTTTGACCTCGACAATTAGGGATCACAATGAGTATCTCTTGGGTGAGAGATCTAATCCATTTCTGTTTAAAAATGTTGGGTTTGTTATAAAATGGTCATTATTGTGGTTGTCATATTATGGAAGATGGAGCCTTATCATATATAATAGAATATTGGAAATTTTTATACATAGTGGATGATGAAATATTATCAATTAATAAGTAATGAGTTTTTTTTATGTATTTTTACTAATTAGTAAGTAGGTTAGATAAATAATATTTTATTATATATTATTTAATTCAAAATATTTATCTATAAATAGGTTTTAAAGAAAAATTTTTAACACGTATCAAATTTACATTATTCTAGCTCTTGTATAATATTTGTGTAATAGAAAATTTATTTTCACAAATTATTAATAAGTGTTATATTGTAAAGATATCATCAAGGTATAATTCTTTTATATTTTTATATATAAATCTCTACTCTTATTTATCTACTTATATCATATTTTTACAATACGTTATCAACACGAAGGTTTGTAAGATAAAAAAATTTAATCATGTCAAATCTTTTTTGTTTGAAAGTTATACCATTTTATATTCTGAAAAAAATATTCATCATGGATTGTAGATACTAAAATCTACTTTATTCAATGGGTCTTGGTAATGCCATTAAGGCAAACAATAATACAACGCTAAAGAATCGCGCTATTGCAATGATTTTCGTTCGTTATTATCTTGACTGTTAGAAAGGGTAAGAGAGAGCAGTAGAGAAAAGATTTGTGTATATTTAAGTTATATAGAATGATACAATATAAAAGAGTATTTATAGGTATTAAGAGAATCGAAATAATAAAGACGTAATATTCTATAATAAATATTTAGATATATTAAATAATTCTAATAAATGCTAATTGATCCTAATATATTTTGACATTGACAAATGATTGAAAAATTGAATATCTTACTAAAACTATGGAAGAGCCTAAAAAAATATATTATCACCATGATTCTTTTAAATGCCCAATATGAGTGGTTATATTTGTGATTACAGAATTTTAAATCTATCGCTGAATATAATTTCACAATGTTCAAAATAACCTTAAAATTAAAATTGTGTGAAAAATATTACTAATAAATATATGTTAGAGAAAATATTTTCTACCTTTTATGACTCGAATATGTTCCTACAGCAGTAATATCGAGAGAAAAAATTTATAAAATATTCTGAATTAATTGCATATATCTTCTTGTGGCAGAACAGAATAACAAATTGCTCACGAAAAATCATGAATCTCGCCCTTCTAGCTCTGCTCCGTTCTCTGAGGTGAATGTGAGACATTGTAATCCAAAAAATGATAAAGGTCACTATTTCAGTAACAAATATGACAAAAGAAAAAAAAAATATTCTTCAATAATAAAAGATCCTACAAAAAGTAAGATAATAAAAAAAATGGACACAATAAAAATATAGAGAGCAAATGTCATCATTGTGGTGGTAAATCCTACAAAAAGTAAGATAATAAAAAAAATGGACACAATAAAAATATAGAGAGCAAATGTCATCATTGTGGTGGTAAAGGTCATTGATCGCATTACTTATGGTTCACCAAAGCACTTTGTTAAACTTTACCAAATATCTTTAAAAGAGAATGAGAAAAAGATAAAAACTAATTTTATCTCAAAAGTTACTCCTATTGCAACTCATCAAGATGTGCCTAATTTTTTTAGAAATGCAAAAAAAAAAAAAATATTGATCATATGATGATCAATAATAAAAATGTTAAATATTTTTTTTTCACGTTTTTGTTTGATTTTTGATATATCA
>NC_029787.2:33484807-33496926 GCF_000816755.2 Arachis ipaensis | reverse complement strand
AAAGAATCAATAAAATAAATTTGTGCTATTATAACATGTGTACAATAAATAAAATAGCTATGCAAGTAAGAATATGATTTAGCACATTACATATGCATTAACAAAATAATTGAATTATGAATTTCATAAGAAAATTAATTTTAAAGATAAATTATATATTGAATTGTATTTTTACATGTTTATTCTTTTTTGTGAAAAAAATGATGAAGATACAAAGAAAAGACATTTGTCAGTGATAGTGCAAGTACATATATTATTCTTAAAAGTAAAATTTATTTTACCAATCTTATACATAAAAAGGCAAGTGTTGCTACTATTATTAATATAAGTAAAATGATTAATGGCTTTGGAAGAGTTGTTATTTTATTTTCTAGAGGAACAAATTAAATCGCATTATAAATAATGCGTTATTATCTATAAAGTCTCAAAAAAATTTGTTGCGTTATAAAGATATCCGTAAGAATAGATATCATATTGAGATAATAAATGAGAATAATAAAGAGTCTTTATATATTATAAGTTGTGATTGAAATAAAAAAAGTTATATTAGAAAAATTGTTTATACTTTTTTCTTATATATTTTATATTTATATTAGTGCAATTGAATTACATGTTATAGTAAACCAGAAATTTATTAGCCTAAATGAATTCATCATTTGGCATGATCAATTAGATCATTCTATAATAACAATGATGCGAAAGATTATTGAAAACTCACAAAGACATTTATTGAACAACCATAAGATTCTTCAATTCACCGAGTTATGTTGTGCTTCATATTTTCAGGAAAAACTGATTATAAGACTATCAGCAGCAAATATTAGATTTGAATCTCCTGAATTTCTTGAGTGGATTCAAGGTGATATAGGTTTCCCAATTCATCCTTTATTAGATCTTTTAGATACTTTATGGTCCTAATAGATGCATATTTAAGATGGTCTCATGTGTGCTTATTATCATCTCACAACTTGGCGTTTGCAAAACTACTTGTGCAAATTATAAAATTAAAGGCACGATTTTCAGAAAATTCAATCAAAACAATTCACTTTGATAATGTTGGTGAATTTACTTCCAAATCCTATGATGCTTATTATATGACTACTGGTATTAGTGCTGAACATCCAATAGCTTGTTCATAAATAAAATGAACTAGCAGAATTACTTATTAAACACCTCCAATTGATTGCTAGACCCTTACTTATGAGAACGAATCTCTCAATCACCTTAAGATATTTTATTAGCTTATCTGCATATCATAAGTTAAATATGTATCTAATAGATGTGATCACAGTCTATCTATATGGGTCATTAGATTATGATATTTATATGAGAGTTCCTAAAAGACTAAAGATATCAATCATCTAATTAAAGAGAATTTTTTAGGATGATATATTCAGTTAGATTACAAAGATCTTTATATAGTTTAGAACAACTTGGATAGATGTAGTACAACTATCTTATAGAGTTTTTGATGAAAAAAGAATTAAAAAATGATGATATTTGTCCATGTATTTATATAAGAAAATATGTATATGGATTCATTATAATTGCTGTGTATGTTGATGATTTAAATATTATTGATTCTCCTAACGAGATCCTAATAATCATAAATGCTCTGAAAAAAAGAGCTTGAGATGATAGATTTTAAAAAAAAGGTTTTGTCTTGACCTTCAAATTGAGTATGTAACAAAAGGGGTATTTATTCATCAAAAGACTTACACAAAAAATATTTAAAAAGATTTTATATGAACGAATCACATTCAGTAAGAATCCAATGATCATTAGATCACTAGATGTGAAGAAGGATCCATTCCGACTAAAAGAAGAAAATGAAAAAACACTTGGTCTTGAGTTATCATATCTTAGTATCACAGGGGCATTAATGTATCTTGCTAATAATATACGCCCCAAGATAGCATTTGCTGTAAATTTATTAGCGAGATACATTTCCTCTTTAACTAGAAGACATTGTAATGAAATAAAAAATATGTTTCAATATCTTCGTAGAACGACTGATATGGGATTATTTTATCCTTGTGGATCCAAGTCACAATTAGTTGGCTATGTAGATATAAATTATTTATCTGATCCCTATAAAGGTAAATTCTAAACTGGATGCTTGTTTACATTTAATGACACAACTATATCATAGAGATCTACGAAACAAATTATAGTTGCAACATCTTTCAATTATGCTAAAATACTTACAATACATGAGGCAAGTCGTGAATACATTTAACTCAGGAGTTTGATTAGATATTGTTCTTGCCTGTAGAATAGGTCGACTTCTAATGACGGATGACTGCTGAACTATATCCTCGGAGGCTGATCGTCCAAACCTTTGAGTCCGAGCTTCTCCTTCTGATGCGATGTGAGAATATGATCGTCTGAAAAAGGGGGGAGGGGGGGAAGTGTACCTGCAAAGGCACTCCGAAACTTAAGTCAGTATATTGTGTATTCTAAATCTACTGAAGAAGATACTTTACCTTGCTTTTGTATGGTGAGCTTCTCGTCAGTTACGATTCGAGCATTTACGTTGGCTCGGAGGGGATTGAACGTATATGATCGTTGTGCCGTTTGGGTATCGGTTATGATAAGAAAATAAACGGAACCAAGTTATAGCTCATAAAAGCCGAGCTATAACGAGTGATGCTGAGTTATAGCTCGTATTGATGATGGTCATAGAGTTATAGCTCGTATTGATGATGACCATATCACAGCCCCCAAGCTTAGCCTGAGGAGAGTTTTTTAATGAAGCAGGTTGAGCTTCTTGATGAGTTATAACTCGGTTTAAATAGGTAACCACGGTGAGCTCCCAGTTCAACGTACTTCATTAAAAAGAAAATTTTATTGTTGAATGTGGGAGGTCGTGTCCGCTTTTAGTGGGGAGAGAGAAAGTTTCATTGGAGCATTTAAAGCTTGTTATGTTTCCAAAGCAACTTTACCGTTTGATTTGATAGAGTAACAGTTACTTGTGTGTGTGGTTAAGTTACTGGTGTGGCTACCAAGTTGTTTATGACTGACCCTTGGTTTCTGCTACTTGGAAAATCAGAATGAGTAAAAGAGGTATGCATGCCATTTCTCTCATTTTTATTTTTCTCTGCGTCTTCTTCCTTTCGTTTTTCTGTTTTGTGTTCTGATGGGGTTTGAGAAGGAGAAGAAGGATAAGATAGACTGGTCCTACGACTGGGTCAGTGAGGATGTGAGATCGCGAGTTTCTTTATTCTGTGATAAAGCTGCTGTGAAGGAAGTGAGTGCAGCGAAGGTTGTAAGGGCTGGTTGCCAAGTTCAGGTTGAGTTATTGCCATGTAGTGTTGATGATAGGGTTCACCATCGTGGGCAGGGGTTCAAATTTTTTTATATGCATAGTTGTGTCTTAGAAGAGTTGAGAGTAAGGCTGCCTTTTACAGAGTTTGAATGCCAAGTTTTGAAACATTTAAACTATGCTGCTTCTCAGCTTCATCTGAACGGGTGGGCGTTCCTCCATTCCTTTGAGATTCTGATAGAATTTCTTGAAGAGAAGCCATCAGTGGATCTGTTTTTTTCTTTATTCCAAGCAAAGGGGGTGTGGAAGGGAGGCTGGATAAATTTGAATAGCACCCTTGGGTTTGGTATATTCAAGCTGTATAAATCATCTTTTAAGGATTTTAAGGAGATGTTCCTTAAGGTTAGGAGTTAGGAAAAGGACTTCCCTTTTTATACTGATGAGAATTTGGGCGAGAGGTTTCCATTGTGGTAGTGCTCGGAAACTCAAAATATACTCGGTTCCAAGGTCATATCTCTGACGAATATTTGTTTGATTGAGTTCTTGGTTGAAAATATTGATCGTACAGAGCTGATATCTATGTATGAGTTACTCAAGTGGGAAGAAAATAAGGATGCTGTGTTGGAGTATTTGGGTGAGTTTGGGGTTTTATGTGATGTATATATTATTCTTCTATGGATGTGTAACATATGGTGTGTTTTTGCAGGTAGTAAATATCCTGGAGTTTCAGCTGCATCCCTGAGGTGCCGATTTAAAAATAAAAATCTTGAGAAGGAAGTGTCATCATCTAACCGAGAAAAAGGGGCTGTGGCTGGAGAAGTTACGCAGCCCCCTCGTGTTCGGACAAAAGTGGTTTTGAAGAAGAGGAAGTCGGACGTGGTGGACTTATAAGAAGATTCTGGTGTGAAAGAGCAGGGGGTTCCTTTGGAAGAAATTCGGGCTTTTATGATTAATCATGGAAAGCTTCATGAGATATCTGATCAGAGTGATGGTTTATCAGTATGGGGGAGGGATTATCCTTATATGGTTGTGGCAGATGAGTATTGCCAATCCTCGGCCGATGTGTCTCTGGCTAATGAGGTTAGGGAAACGGCCATCGGGTAGTATATGCAGGTAATTATCTGGCCTTGTTTATATTATGATTTTATTGGGGCAGTGATTTTTAACTTTTTGTGATGGTGTGTTGTAGGTTGTTGGCCTGAGGCTAGCAAGTTTGGGTCGTAGCCAGGAGTTGAAACATAAGGAGGTGACAGTTGAAAAGGAGAAAAACTCACTGATAAAAGAAGAGTTAAGTAAGAGTAAAGGTATGGTTGTTGAGCTGGAGATTAAATTGGCTGATGTTGAAAAGCAGTTGAAAGAGACCAAAGACAATTACGCTAACGATGTTGAGGATTTGAAGAAGAAGGAGGCTGACTTGGCAAGCGTGCAAACTCGGTTGATTGAAGTAACCGCTCAGCTAAAGGAAATGGAGAAAAAGAAAGGTGATGAGATTTTGGATTCGTTCGTTGAAGGATTTGAAAGGGCTCTCTTACAAGCAAAGTTTCTGGCACCAGAAGTGGATTTATCCGAGATGGATCCTGGGAAGATTGTTTGTGATGGCACGATGGCCGAGGATGATGGTGACACCGAAGATGAGGCTGATAATGTTTAATGTGTTCTGTTTATGATTATGTTTTGTTTTATAAAACTTTATATGCTTGTTTGAATACTGTGCTGCTGTAGATGTAATAGATAGTAGTATGTGATGCTTTTGAACTTGGATTGTGTTGTTTGGATTTTAAGATTGTTTGCCTTTGATTATGTGGCATATTTTGGAGTTGCTTTTTATTTTGGAAAGAGCATTGCTCAGTTGATCGGAATATTTCCGTTTGTACAATATGATTGCCGAGTATAGGCAGATTGTGATTAGACGAGTATTTTCGTTGTTGGAACTTTATGAACAATAGATAGAATGGCATCGCTTAATAATGAAGATGACTGATAGTATAATTCGTTAGTTAAGGAGAATAAGAAAAAACTCATTTGTCATATACAGTAAAATGTTAGACCTTTGAATACAAAGGTGCAGGTAGGCTAGCCTCGTTAAAACCTCTCCAAGCAAAACCCTTTTGGGAAAAAATCTTGGTAGTAGGAAAAAGAGTACAACCCTGACCCCGACTTTTAACTATAAAATTTTTTAAGGGAGGAAACATTCCAAGTATTAGGTAGGATTGAACCATTTAGGGATTCTAGCTTATATGCTCCGTTACCGAGGACTTGTGTTACTCGGTATGGGCTGTCCCAGTTTGCTGCGAGCTTTCCGTGGGAGGGTGGTTTCCGAGCATTCTCTGTCTTACGAAGTACTAAGTCATCTTTTTGAAATGATCGACTTCTTACCGATTTATTGTGTCACCGAGCTATTGCCTGTTGCGCTGCACGTTATCGTAGTGTTGCTATATCCCTTATTTCCTCGATGATATCTAACTCGGCTCTCTGAGCTTCATCGTGACTACTGAGATTAGTTCTGATAGAGCTTTGCGAGATTTCTAGTGGTATCATCGCTTCAGAGCCATAGACAAGTCTAAATGGTGTCTCTTTTGTTGCTGATTGAGGTGTTGTATTATATCCCCAAAGGACTTCAGGTATTAATTCGGCCCAGAGTCCTTTAGCGTCGTCTAACTTCTTCTTGAGTGCATGTAAGATGACTTTATTTGCTGCTTCGGCTAATCCGTTTGTCTGAGGATGCTCAACCGAAGCAAAAGGCTGTTTGATTTTAAAGTTCTGCAAAAAAATTTGAAATTTCTGATCGACGAACTAGTGACCATTGTCAGTGATTATATGGTGTGGGATGCCGAAACGGCAAATAAGATTTTTCCAAATGAAAGAAATCATTTGTTGGGATGTAATCCTAGCTAAAGGTTGGGCTTCAACCCATTTTGAGAAATAATCAATTGCAACAATGAGAAATTTTACCTGGCCCGGTGTTGTTGGGAATGGACCGAGGATATCCAGGTCCCATTGGTTGAAAGGCCAAGTAACATCAGAATGATGAATATGCTCGGCAGGCATGTGTATGATTGGTGCATATTTTTGACAATTGTCGCAAGTCTGTACCTTGTTTTGGCTATCATGTTTCAACGTCGGCCAAAAGAAACCAGCGCGGAGGATTTTTGATGTTAAGCTCCGAGCTCCTGTATGTGTTCCACAAATTCCTTCATGCGCCTCGGCCAATGCTATGTCGGCTTCAGCTTTGTTAAGGCACTTTAACAGCGGGCGAGTGTATCCTCACCTGTATAATGTTCCATTGAGTAACGTGAAAAAAGACGCTTGTCGGCGAAACTTCTTTTTGTTGTCTATATAATCTGGTATATGACCTGCTTGTAAATATTCTATGAAGTCGTTTCTCCAATCCTGTTCCTGTGTAACACTTAACACATCTGTTAGGCTTACTCTTGGGGATGTTATAGTGAATTGATGTAGTGTAGATGAGTGGGATTGTGTGCTGCCTAGTTTGGATAAAATGTCTGCCCTATGATTTTGTTCTCGTGGTATGTGTTGTATTTCAATTTTTGAAAAGTTTGAACTTAAATCCTTTACTAACAGTAGATATTTAAAAAGAAGAGGGTCTCGTACCTGGAAAATGTCATTTACCTGTTGTACAATCAATAGGGAGTCACAGTGTACCTTTATGGCAGATATTTGGAGATCCAAACAAAGTCGGAGTCCTGCGACTAGGGCTTCATATTCAGATTGATTGTTATTGGCTTTGAAAGATAGGTGTATGGAATGTTCTAGGACAAAGCCATCGTCTGCTTCCAGACGGATGCCAGCTCCACAAACCTCATTGTTGGATGAGTCGTCTACATATAAAGTCCATTGCTTTGTATGGTTCTCTTCTGTAGGTATCGTAAGCTCTGCGATGAAATCGGCCAAGAACTGGGACTTAATTGGTCCTCTTGATTGATATCTGATGTCGAATTCTGATAATTCAATTGCCCATTTAATAAGCCTGCCTGCAATTTCTGGTTTGTGTAGCACCTGTCTTAATGGGTGATCTGTTCGGACATAGATTACGTGGCTCTGGAAATAAGGTCGGAGTCTTCTCACCGAAAATATTAGGGCTAAGGCGAGCTTTTCTATTGTCAAGTAGTTGAGCTCGGCGTGCTAAATAGTTTTGCTGACAAAGTATATTGGATGCTAAACTTTGTTTCTTTCTGTAACAAGAGCAGAACTTATCGCCCAATCAGTAACTGATAAATATAAGAATAAATCCTCCCCTTAGAGGGGTTTTTGCAAAATCGGCGGTTGTGAGAGAGTTGTTTTTAGTTTGGAAAAAGCTTTCTCACAGTCGTCGTTCCATTGAAATTTGTTTTTCTTTTTTATTGTTTGGAAAAAAGGAAAAGACTTTGAAGCTAAGCATGGTACAAATTTTGATAGTGCAGCAAGTCTTCCTGTGAAGCGCTGTACTTCTTTTACTGTTTTTGGGCTTACTATATCGACAACAGCTCGGCATTTGTCAGGATTTGCTTCAATGCCCCTGCTTGTGAGTAAAAAACCTAAGAACTTACCACCTTGAACAGAGAATGCGCATTTCTCTGGGTTTAGGCGCATGTTGTAGCGGCATATTTCGCCGAAGATTTCTGCTATATCATCGATGTGGTTTTTGCCAGTCTCTGTTTTGGCGACCATATCATCGACATACACCTCGATGTTCCTACTGATTTGTTTGGCGAAGACCTTGTCCATAAGACGTTGGTAAGTTGCTCCTGCATTCTTTAATTCAAAAGGTATAACTTTATAACAGTAGTTACCAAAATCAGTGATAAATGCCGTTTTACTTTGATCGGATGGGTGCATGAGGATTTGATTATAGCCCGAATACGCATCCATAAAACTTAAGGTAGCATAACCTGATGTGTTATCCACCAAAGAGTCTATGGATGGTAAAGGATAAGAATCCTTTGGGCATGCCTTATTTAGGTCAGTAAAGTCGACGCACATGCGCCACTTATCGTTTTGTTTCCTTACCATTACCACGTTCGCAAGCCAGGTAGTAAATCTGATTTCTTTGATGAATTCCGCATTGATTAGCTTTTGAGTTTCTTCTAAGGATGCCTTTTTTTCTTTTCATCGCCGAGTTTTCTCTTCTTCTGCTGTACTGGTCGGACGGTCGGATTTATAGCTAGTTTGTGGATGATGATTTGTGGGTCTATGCCGGGCATGTCCGAAGGCGTCCATGCAAATAGGTCGGCTTGCTCTTGTAGAAAGGCAGCGATGTCCTTTAGCTCCGTTGCACTGATTGATGTACCTACATAAGTGAATTTATTAGGATCATTGTTGAAATAAACTTTTTGTAAGTCATCTGATGGTGTAGGTCTTTCAAGAAAGTCGGCTCTTGGATCTAAGTCGGCTAGTGCCGAGTTGCTGGTGCCGAGGTCGACATTGTTGACTTGTTGCTTTGAACGATTTGGGAATTTCATGCTGATGTTGTAACATTGGCGGGATTCTTTATGGTCTCCATGAATCGTTACAACTTGATCGTCCTGCAGAGAAAACTTAACACACATGTGAACTGTAGATACAATTGCACCGAACTTGTTTAAGAAAGGTCGGCCAAGTATGAGATTATATGGGCTAAAGCAATCTACTACTAAATATTAAATATCACATGTTTTGGAAAGAGGATACTCACCCAGTGTGGTTTGCAACCACACTGAACCCAAGATCGGAACTCTTTCTCCCGAGAAACCGACTAGGTCTCCCCCTGTTGACTGGAGTATGTTGTCGATGAGTTTCATCTTTTGGAATGTTGAGCAGAACAGAACGTTGGCGCTACTTCCGGGATCTAGGAGTACTTTCCTTACCAACAAATCTCCCAGTTGAAGGGTAATGAACACAGGGTCATCTAAGTTCTGAATACTGGAATTGAAGTCTGCGTGTGTAAAAGTTACTTGGGGAAGTTGGTTCGCGGCTTCGGTATTGCGTTGTGGTCCATCCACCGAGCAAATTGCTCGGAATGATCTTTTCCTGGCCGAATTTGATTGCCCTCCACTAGCGTATCCCCCTGAAATAAAATTAATTATACCTCGTGGCTTTTCGTATTGGTTCGAGGATGCCTTCTCCTTTCCTCAGTGAAGTTGTTCGGATGAGTCATTTTTTGAGGTAGGTGTGGTATGCTTTTGGATGTGACCGCCAATATACTTGTCAAGGTGTCCTTGCCGAGCTAGCCGCTCCAAGAGGTCCTTCGCGACCACGCAGTCATCGGTAGTGTGGCCGTGCTTCTGGTGGAAGGCAGAATATTTGGACTTGTCTACATTCTTGGTATCTTGGTAGGTTCCGGCCTTCCTTGGTGGCTTGATGAGCTTTGAATTGAGGATCTCTTTGATGATATCATCTCTCTTGATGTTAAACTGTGTATAAGAATCAAATCGAGTGGTTAGTTTAAAATTTTTCTTAGTGCTTGGAGTTTTATCCTTGTCTCGGTAATATATTTTGTCGGACTTCCGGGCTTGTCTAAGCTCCTCGATATTAATTTGGCCTTTGGCTTTCTCACGAAACTCAGCAAGGGTCTTCGGCTTGCCTACTGCGATGGTTTCTTGGAACTTCCTAGGTCGGAGTCTGCTTTTGATTGCGTGCAGATGGACCTCGGGGTGGAGGTCGGGTATATTAATAGCGACTTTCGTGAAGCGGGTCATATATTCCTTCAGGCTTTCATTAGGTCCCTGCTTGATTGTGTTCAAATAATCGGAGTCGTGGAGATAAATTACAGACCCAGCAAAGTGTTCTTCAAATAGCTTGGCCAGCTGCTGAAATCATGAGATAGAACCTGCAGGCAAAGCACACAGCCAATCAAGTGCAGGACCATATAAATAATTCGGAAAACAACGGCATAAGACAGTATCTGATGCACCGTTAACGATCATTATTGATCGGAATTTTTTGAGAAATTTCTTCGGGTCGCCGAGCCCATCATAAGGTGTGAGGGTTAGTGGCAAAGTGAATCTTTTTGGTAGCTCGAAATTCATTACTTCTGGCGTGAAGGGCCCCACGGGCTCATCAGGCTCTTTGTTTTCGTCTTCAGGCTGGGCTCCCTCGACTCGGATGGTCTCCGAGACGTGGGATGGGTCGGAATGATGCTCTTCATCGTCTTGTTGATGTTGGTGAGCGTTATTGTTTTCGATCCGGGCATTATTCAATTCGGCAATTTGGGCAGCCATTCTTTGATTTTCCTCTGCCATACGCTGATTGGTTTGCTGTAGCTCGGTTATCATCCGCAGAAGCTCGGATGGAGAAGGAGGTGGCACGTCAGCCATGGATGCGACAAGAAGTAATGGGACCAGCAGAAAAGATCTATTTCCTCGGCCCCACGGTGGCGCCAATTGTTCTTGCCTGTAGAATAGGTCGGCTTCTAATGACGGATGACTGCTGAACTATATCCTCGGAGGCTGATCGTCCAAACCTTTGAGTCCGAGCTTCTCCTTCTGATATGATGCGAGAATATGATCGTCGGAAAAAAGGGGGGGGGGGGAGGAGTGTACCTGCAAAAGCACTCCGGAACTTAAGTCAGTATATTGTGTATTCTGAACCTATTGAAGAAGATACTTTACCTTGCTTTTGTATGGTGTGCTTCTTGTCAGTTACGGTTCGAGCATTTATGTCGGCTCGAAGGGGATTGATAACGTATCTGATCGTTGTGCCGTTTGGGTATCGGTTATGATAAGAAAATAAACGGAACCGAGTTATAGCTCATAAAAGCCGAGCTATAATAAGTGATGCTGAGTTATAGCTCGTATTGATGATGGTCATAAAACCGAGTTATAGCTCGTATTGATGACGACCATATTAGATATATTCAATCATCATGTTGATTGTTTGACAAGAAGATAGCTTTTACAACGTTGTATGAAGATAATACGATGTGTATTGCTCAACTTAAAAGTTGATATATCAAATGTGATCGAACAAAATACATTTCTCCCAAATTCTTTTCACACATGATCTTCAAAATTAAGGAACAATTAACGTTCAAATGATAATTTGGCATACTTATTTACCAATAAGTCGCTTCCTAAATCCTTCTTTAAAAATCTGGTACATAGCTAGAATTGGAATGTGTTGCTTTCGATATCTTATTTGATGTTATCAAAAGGGGAGAGATTATACTCTTTTTCCTAATGATTAGGTTTTTATCTCATTGGATTTTTTTATTAGGTTTTTGAATGAGACAGTTCTCGTTATAAAAGATATTGTTTTTTTTTTTCTTAGTCGAATTTTTATTTCGTATGATTTTTCTTAACAAGATTTTTAATGAGACATATTTCTAATGACATCTAAGAGGGAGTGTTATAAAATAATTGTTATTATAAATGTCATATTATGAAGTATGGAGCATTATATAATAGAGTATGTAATATTATCAATTAATAAAACATGGTTTTCATAGTGTGTTTTTACTTAGTAAATAGGTTATGTAAATAATATCCTACTATTATTTAATTCAAAATCCTCATCTATAAATAAACCATAAAAAAAAGTTTTAACACACATCAAATTTATAAGTTTACATTATCCTAATTCTTTTGTTCTTGTGTATCATATTTTTGTAATAAAAAATTTATTCTCATAAATTATCAAATATTATACCGTGAAAATATCACCAAAATACAACTCTTTTATATTCTCATATATAAATTTCTATTGTATTTGTCTATTTTTATCATATTTTAACAACATTTTTTTGTTTCTTTTTTATTATGAGTCTCCGTTTAATTTTTTTTGAGTATTGATGAATAATATTTTTAAAAAATAAAAACATTAACAAAAAATAACATAATTCAATATAATTTAGCACAAATTAACATAATTTAATACAATC
>NC_029787.2:33478786-33484787 GCF_000816755.2 Arachis ipaensis | reverse complement strand
AACAAAAAAAATTTAAAATATAATTATATGTAAATTATATTTTAAATTTTATGTACTTTTATGCCATAAACGAAATTTGAAATGTATATAATTTGAATTTAAAAATTAATACTCAAAAGAGTACATACAAAATTTAAAAATTTTGTCAATTAAAAATAATAGTATTAATAGTAGGCCAGTAAAAAGGTAATTATATTAATAGTGGGCGTAAAATGTGTTGACGTGCTTATTTTCAATGGACAGTCTATTTTTCCTATCATTTAAAATGGACGGTTTATCTTTTCTTTTATTTAAAATCGTCTATCTTTTTTATTATTTGAAACGTTCCATTTTTAAGAGTTTTGTTCAATTTAAATTATTAATATTTTTTATTATTTTTAAAAATTATATTTAATTATTTATATATACATATATCTCGTTTACAATGTAAACGAGATAAGAGAGGGATATTTATTTCGATAAATATTTTTTAAATTATTTATTTTAATAATTATTATGATTAATTTATTTATTAAAATAAAAAAATCCATGTTTTCGCTGGTCCTTATTTATTTGCAAGAACGACTACCCGTCTTCATAAATCTTTCATAGGTCTTCATTTAGCCTGTGTTTTGAATATAGAATTTTTTTTTTGTCATCCCTTTCCACAATCTAGTAGAAACCCAAACAATGTAAACAATTGTCTATATTGTTAGAATTTTTATTCTAATTGTGGTCCAATTTGTTAATATAGAAATTAGTTTGGGTGGTATTGTAATTATTTATTATTATATTGACAGTTGGTCTGTTCTTTGATGGAAAGAACACGACTGTTCATCATAAACATTATAAAATTTGGGTCCCCAATTCTAATCAAAAGAACAACAAAAAATACACCTTGATTCCATCTGGCTCTCTGTGATTCAAGAATTGGAAGTTCCAAATTAAATCAAAGAATTTATTGGCAATGGCTGGAGGTACGTAAATTACTGGTTTTATGAAGAAATCTAACATGTGGTATCAGAGCAAAATTGTCTCTGCCTTGCCATTTAAAAATTTGATTACTGTGCATTATTTTGATAAATTTTTTTCAAAAGAAGAATGTATAGTATGAATTTTGAAATAAGTAAGAAAAATCATTGAAAGTTAAAGTTGACGTACCATAAGAAGAGAGAATAATAAATAATATTCTCAGAAAAGAATCTCCTAAATTTGTGTCGTAGTTGTTCTTCATAATAGTATAATTTTCCATGATTCCCATAAGTTTTCTTATTCTTGAATTAAAAAAAAAAAGAAGAAGAAAGAGAGAAGAAGAAAGGGAAGACGGTGGAAGAAAGAAAACAGAATAAACTTGTTTCAATGGATGAATTTTGTTTGTTATATAATATTAAATGCTTTCTACTTTTACATTGAAGTTGTTGTGTTTCAAAATTTAAATTTTATTATAAAATTCAAATTTTGGTTGGAGTGAGGTTTGAACTTGGATCTTCTAAATATTGGCAAAATAGTTATCCACTAGATCATCTTCACTTTTGATATTAATCATGTTATTGAATTTATTTATTTAATGATTATATTTGCATGCAATATAAATTCTTCCGCTGCATATCATATTGTGATTAATATATGATTTATTGAGGAGTAGCCACAACATCCTTAATAATAATTATATTTAAAGAAATCACATAAATATTAATATAATATATTTGTAATTGTTGTGAACTATATAATAAACTTACCCACAGGAATTTATTATGTTATTCACATATAATTAGATTGAAATAGAAAATATTTTTTACTTCTTAATTAGCCTACAGGTATTAAGAAGTAGTATTTTATTTTCTAGTTTCAATACTTTAGTTAATATAGTGAATATTATGTTTGTTAAAATCTTTTTCCATAGGTAGATTTTAATGACACTATGATTCATATTATTTTGATATGACTTACATTGCCATGTATTATCATATGTTATGGATTTTGATGTGCCTATTTAAAGTTGAGTAATGTTAGCATGATTTATTATTTGCAACAGTAATGATATCTGAAACTGTATCTGAAGTTCATTTGTTAAGTGGTGACAACTATAAAGAATGGAAAGATAAGATTCTCTTTCACTTAGGGTGTGCAGACCTTGACTATGCTCTTCATAGGGAAGAGCCTCCGACACCTACTGATGCTAGTTCTCAAGCCGAGGTAGCATTATACGAACGGTGGGAGAAATCCAATCGTTTAAGTATGATGTTCATTAAGTCTCGTATTTCAGCTAGTATCCGAGGTTCAATTCCTGATTGTAAGAATGTCAAGGATTATATGAAGGCTATTGATGAACAGTTTGAGTCTTCTAGTAAGGCACTTGCAAGCACCCTAATGACACAATTGTCATCTATGAGGCTTACCGGCGTAAGAGGTGTGCGTGAACACATCATGAGGTTGAGAGACATTGCAGCACAACTGAAAGCTTTAGAGGTTGAGATCTCTGACTCATTTCTGGTGCATCTTATTCTGAATTCTCTTCCTGCCCAGTACGGACCATTTAAGATTTCTTATATCACACATAAGGAAAAATGGTCCATTAATGAATTACTGGTGATGTGTGTGCAAGAGGAAGGAAGGCTAATTCAGGAACTTGGTGAAAGTGCACTATTAGTGACAAATGAGGGTAGTAAAAAGCAAGCTCATAAGAAGAAAGGAAAGGGTATTGTATCCCATCCTATGAAGAAAGAAGGTGCACGGTGTTTCTTTTGTAAAAAGAAAGGACACATGAAGAAGGAGTGCCCAAAATTTAAAGTTTGGCTTGAAAAGAAAGGTATTAACCTTTGTGATCTTATTCCTTCAGTGTGTTTTGAATCTAATTTTGTTGAAATATGTCATGACACTTGGTGGATTGATTCTGGTGCTGAAATTCATATTTCAAATACCATGCAGGGTTTCATAAGGAAAAGGAAACCGATAGGAAGTGAACTGAGTATCTATATGGGCAATCGGATGCGTTCACGTGTGGAAGCTGTTGGAACATTTAGGCTTGTATTAAGTACTGGTTGTATTTTAGATTTAGAAAGAACCTTTTATATTCCAGATTTTTCTAAAAATTTGATTTCTTTATCTAAACTTGTAAAACAAGGATTATGTATAAATTTTTATGATGATTCTGTTGACATTATTAAAAATTCTAATATTATTGGACGTGGTACTTTAATTGGTGATTTATTTAAAGTCCATTTAGCTAATAATGTTCCATCTAGTCTTATGATTATGCATGGTAATGGTATGAATGAAAAATCCTCCATGTTGTGGCACCGAAGGTTGGGACACATCTCCATTGAGAGAATAAAGAAATTGATCAATGTATATATCACAAGGTTAGTGGGAGCAAGATCATATTTCTCATCTTATATGTAGATGATATTTTGCTTGCAACAAATGATTTAGGGTTGTTACATGAAGTGAAACAATTTCTCTATATACATTTTGATATGAAAGATATGGGTGATGCATCTTATGTCATTGGCATAAAGATTCATAGAGATAAACATAAAGGAATTTTAGGTTTATCTCAAGAAGCCTATATTAATAAAGTTCTTGAGAGGTTTAAAATGCAAAATTGTTCACCAAGTGTTGCACCTATTGTGAAAGGTGACAAATTCTGCTTAGATCAATGTCCCAAAAATGAACTTGAAAAGAAACAGATGCAAAATATTCCTTATGCTTCAGCTGTTGGAAGCCTAATGTATGCTCAGGTATGTACAAGACCTGACATTGCTTTTGCTGTTAGCATGTTAGGAAGATATCAAAGCAATCCAGGAATTATCCATTGGAGAGCTACAAAGAAGGTCTTAAGGTACCTTCAAGGGACCAAGGACTTCATGCTTACATATAGACAAATCGACAATTTAGAAATTGTTGGATACTCAGATTCAGACTTGGCGGGATGTGTTGATTCTAGAAAGTCAACGTCAGGATACATCTTTATGCTTGCTGATGGTATAGTATGTAATTACAAACTATACATAACAAATGTTGGACCAAGTGGGAGAATGTTAGAATTTTTATTCTAATTGTGGTCCAATTTGTTAATATAGAAATTAGTTTGAGTGGTATTGTAATTATTTATTATTATATTGACAGTTGGTCTGTTCTTTGATGGAAAGAACACGACTGTTCATCATAAACATTATAAAATTTGGGTCCCCAATTCTAATCAAAAGAACAACAAAAAATACACCTTGATTCCATTTGGCTCTCTGTGATTCAAGAATTGAAAGTTCCAAATTAAATCAAAGAATTTATTGGCAATGGCTAGAGGTACGGAAATTACTGATTTTATGAAGAAATCCAACATATATCCCCTCACCTCATTGCAATCACTACAAGATGTTTTATTTTCTCTGAAAAACACTAATAATAGTATTTTAAACAAAACTGTGACTTACATATAAATATTTTAGAACATATAAATTAAAAAAAAAACATATATTAGTCGATAGAAAAAGTTTCTTGGTTAAAACCAACGGAAAAAT
The DNA here is from genome assembly GCF_000816755.2 of Arachis ipaensis. Classification (NCBI taxonomy): domain Eukaryota; kingdom Viridiplantae; phylum Streptophyta; class Magnoliopsida; order Fabales; family Fabaceae; genus Arachis; species Arachis ipaensis. Next base: position 33,480,288 of record NC_029787.2, on the reverse strand, counting down.
GATCCAGTTAATTACCATATATATATACAGGAAACATGAGGAAATGAAATTAAAGGTATAGGGTGAATGGAAGTGTCTATAGACAGCATGATTTTGCACCGTCATAGCCATCACATGGCTACCCTTTTGGGCAACCAACCTAATCCTTTGAATATTTGTTTAAGTCACTTTCCTTGTCCCCTACTCCCCTTCCATGAGACGAGCCTCCTAATTTTTATTTTTGCCAATAATAACTTTGTGTCTTGGCTACGTGATCAAACAAGAAATAACATATATGCGATTATAATGAAGCTAAGCAGAAAAGACGACCTTTGATTTGAGGATAATACACGGGATAGATAGATAGATAGATGGATGATTAGGGTCATCAACAACTAACATAAGCACCAAGAAACAACCCATGATCATGATATGTATAATGAATAACCATCCGGACCCTCGCCATCATAGCTGTCTCTATATATGTGCAAAAAGAAACACAAAATCGCTGCCATCAAAGATGTATACACACACGCACAACATGTAGGGGTGGCCTTTTGTCCACAGGTTTGGAATATTCTCATCCTCTTCACTAACTTTACATATAGGCAACTCAATCTATCTATCTATATTTGTGTGATAGCTAGCTACTAATAATATATATATATAATAGTTATAAGACGGGCTGCCTAGCTAGCTAGTTTTGCATCATTTGCACAACAAACTTTAGTATCTGAATGCAAGTTGAGTATGGACATGTTCCCCTCTGACCCCTCATCACAAGGGTGGACATACATGAGATGCTTAATAGCTTGTTTTCTCCTCCACACACATACACATATGCCACCAATTTCCCATTATCTTTATTTTCATATACATTTACAATATATAGTTAGCAGGAATTTGTTTTTTGGTTAGGTTGTATTGGACAATCCCGCATTATAACATCACAATATTCACGTGTACTACACTCTCAAACACATAATATTAAGGATTTTCATTCACTATTGGTCTTAGCCAAATCTCAAACCCAAATTCACCTGTTATAAAACAAGGAATTTCACTCTTTTTTTTGTCTTGAAGAAATTTCACTCTTAAACTAAGATCTTGTGTGCGTTGGCAGGGTTATTAGGATTCACTTCATCAGGAACCATGTGATTGATTGGGTAGCCCGGCCCGGCCCCTTTGAGGGACCATACAGTCCCTGCTCCTCTCCTCGCCTTCATTCTTAGGCATACAACTAGGATCCAATTTATGCTATATATAATAACTAATCAACAACACATGCATTCCCCCCTTTCCATCTCCTATAAATCTACCTTAGCCTCAATGTATAATAATACCTTTTTTTTTTCTAATATATTTATTTATTTCTAAAAGAAATAATCTCTGATAAGATGGCTGCACTGTAGAGATTTGAAAGCAGGGTATGGATAAGATTTTAAAATGTTTTTCCTGCTGATATTCATTATTGAAGCTTCAAAGTTTGGAAAAGTACTCCAGGTCCCACCGCAAACCAACAA
>NC_029787.2:33470063-33478477 GCF_000816755.2 Arachis ipaensis | reverse complement strand
AAGTACTCCAGGTCCCACCGCAAACCAACAAAGCCTTTACTTATATAAATTATTATGAACCAAGAATCTGGCTATGAAAACAAAAACAAGAAGAAAATAATTGTTGAGATAATTCAAACACTTCGCATTTACAATGATAATTTTGCACATGTAAAAAGGTAGATGTTTCGTTTGGACATGCATGTTTTATGATTACTGCTTAAAATTCTGTGCTCCAACTTTAAATTTATTAAATGTCCAATTAATAGATAGACACTTATTATTACTTTTAAATATACATGTAATTTTTTTTATATAATTTATTTCAGTTTTTCCAATGGAGTATAACTTCTAGGCTTCTAGCTTCAATGAAATTACGAAAATAATAGAAAGGGTTACAAAGTCTCTTTTTTTTTCTTTTCTTTTTGTTTTTTCTCTTTAATGGGAACTAAATCAATTTAAAGGTTCATTTTCAATTTTTGTTTTCTATCAATAAATTTCATTAATCAGAGATTACAGGCTCAATCTCTTATATCATACATGAATAACATGATGCAAAACTAAATCCACAATTTTAGTTAATGAAATATATATATATATACACTCCAGTAGGCGAAATAGTTTATATTTTTGTCAGGATCCAACCCAGTTAGAGCGAAGCCCAAATGAATCGGACCAAAACACCCAAACAGTACCCGACCTGGACAAAGATCCATCCCCACATAGACCCCATCCCAACCCAATTCATCGTCCGTGACCAAAGAACCCCAATCATCGTCTTCGCCAGACCTCTTCTGATGCGCTCCATGGCTGACGCTGCAGAGACGCTTTGTTCTTCGGGTTGTTGATCTCAATTAGAAGGCGAAATAGTTTATATAACGTGTGACGATGCAATTTTTATTTTATTTGACGGAGGCCCGAATGTAAGTTATAGGCTAAGATAGCGTTCAGGAGAATGAAAGGCCAAATTAAAAACAAAATAGGCCACAAGTAAAATAAAGTGTAGTTGGGCCTGTGAAACAAAAACAGCAGATGATTGCTTAAATACGCCTCCTGCAGATAGTGAAGCCATCACCAACAGAAGCAAGAGCAATTTCAATGCGAGAATCTTGTGAGATTGCTTTGTTGAAACAGAGTACGGCTTCCCTGAATGCTCTTTTTCCTGCTGGAACATCTTCTTCCTTCCATGCAACGTTTCCACCCCACAGCGTGTTATCGTATATTATTATCCCTTCAATCCTAATCAGTTTTAGAAGGCGCTCATGGTAGTTCCAATAATTTGCTTTTATCAACGTCAACAAACGCAAAGTCAAAACTGCCCTCGTTGCACTCATCTTGCAAGAGTTCATCAAGAATCGGTAATGCCGGAGAGTCTATAAAGTTGATCTGGTGTTCAACGGCAGCTTTCTTTATGGATGGGAGTCCTTATCATAAGCTTCTCTGTCTGGATCCAGCGCTATAATTTTTCCATCTTGAGGAATCGTAAGCGCCGTGTGGAGAAGAGAGTATCCAATGAACACTCCAATTATAATTGTCTTTTTTGGCATTAATTCAACACCTTCAACAGTAACGCCATTAGCTGACTGGCTTCTGGTGCCGCTCTCATGAACCCCCTGAATTGATTAATAACCGCATGGTTAGGTTAAGTTAGGTTAGGATAATGCAAATTAAATTAGTAGTAGTTAGAAAGAATAGTTAGTTACATTGGGTGGTTTGCAGTGGCATTCCTTATTTCTTTGAGAGCCTCTGCTTCTCGTGGAAAAACGCTCGTCTCCAGTATATACTGCCATGACATTATTAATAAATTAATACAAGCTAAGTGGAGGGAAATAAAAGTGTTGAACATCCAAAAGCACTACTACCTTGGTCAAGTTGTGGCTCCGTAGTATAAGTATAACTGGGTTACGGATCATTCTATCGTTTGGAAAGTCCCCCATTATTTCTATATTTCTCTCAATAAACCATAGTGTAATTATAGTGTTACGAGTTGCCACGGTCATAACCTCCATTCTTGTGCTGATCTTCAATTCAACAACTATCAGTCTGCCACGTTCTCACTGCTCAGAAATTGTGTACAATATGGGGGATCTTGCAAACGCCATTTTCTTGTTGGACCATATGACAGTGTGTTTGGGTTTACGTTGAGAAATAGAAAAGCCCATTTAAGCGTCTTGAACGTCCCATTGTCATGTTTGGCAATTTTTTAGAACTCCTAACCCAGAAGTGCTTTCACCTTTGAACGTACGTTCACGTGAAGCTAAAAATTTAAACTTCTGTGTTCATGTTGGAAAGGTTAATTACCGTTAGAGAAATTAAGTAAGAAATTTATTTCATATCTACCAATTGTACCCTTCATTTCTTCTATAAAAAAGATGCACATAATCACATAAATGCAGCATCAGCATAGAATAATTAATTCAACCATACTAAGAATAGATTAAAATCAGCTATCAAATTTAATAGTTAGTGTAAAACTAGTAGAATATAAATTTTTTAAAATTAGTTGAGTATTCCCAATTATCACCAAATGTGATTGGAAGACAAATAGCTTAAGAAAGAGTAAAGTAAGAATAAAGAGAAATTATTAGCATTCATAAGGTATGACTATTGAGTTCACGCACTAGACTGCTGGCTTTTTGCACTATCTCTAGCGCTGGGCTTATTAGCTTCTCAAAGACACACCTATCCCTCGCTTTCCAAGTGCTCCAACACAGCGCCGCGATGAAGAGGATCTTTTGTCTACCTTCGATTTGAGCCGCTGTCCAAGATAAGGCTCGTTGCCACCAATTGATAAAGGTCTCCTCTTCTCTCTGCCATAAGTCAGGGGTTATTAAGCTTAGAGATAGAGGGTATTGGAACAAGGCATGAGAAATTGATTCATCTTTTAGCATGCATCTTGGGCAAGTGGCGAGGGTGGATGCAAACCGGCTATGGATTTGATGCAAAACCGGAAGCTTTTCATGAAGACTCTTCCATAAAAAAATCTTAATTTTATGAGGTAATTTCAATTCCCAAATGCTATTCCATACTCTGTGGTTCTGTATGTTCTGAGGCATCAATGAAGTAGGAGAATGAAAGAACCCATAAGCAACTTTGTATCCTGACCCAACTTCGTATATACCAGATTTTGTCCAGCACCAATTAACTTCATCCTCCTCTTCTATTGGTTTGATGGAAAAAATTTTATTGCATATATCAACTGGAAAAATTGACTCAATCAGGTTTCTGTTCCAACTTCTATCAGGATTTAGTAGCGCACTAACATAATACACTTACAGATTCGGTGGGATTGTCACTGCAGCTTGAGGGACATTAAAGGGCAATGGTGGTGTGAGCCAGGGATCATGGAAGATGCGGACATTAGCACCAGAGCCTATTTTCCATAACAATCCTTTCTCAATCACCTTGCGGCCTTCAAGAACACTTCTCCAGCCCCACGACGGTATGCTTCCTATCTCTGCATGTAAGAAATCTGTATATCTGAAATATTTAGCTTTGAATATTCTTGACAGTGTAGAATTAGGGTATTTCATTAGACGCCAACATTGCTTGCCCAATAAGGCCAAATTTTGTGCCCTTAGATCTTTGATCCCCAACCCTCCATCTTTCTTCGGTCTCGTCATTGTGTCCCATTTAATCCAAACCATTCTTCGTTCTGCGCCTTTTTGATCCCACCAAAATTGCGAGAGCATGCTATGAATCTCAGTTAACAGCGTGTCCAGGAGCTTGAAACAAGAGAGTGTGTAAATAGGAATCGCTTCCCCCACCGCTCTCAATAGCGTGTGCCTGCCACCTGAGGACAATAAACTTCTTTTCCAACCCATAATCCTCTTCTGAACTTTATCCTTGATAGCTCCAAAGGTTGCTTTCTTTGATTTCTGAACTATGGAGGGCAGCCCCAAGTATTTGTCTTGGGCTCTGATATGTTCAATATTTAGTGTCTGCGCAATTGCTAGTCTTATGTTCCGAGGTGTGTTGTGACTGAAAAAGATGGTCGACTTGTTCAAATTGAATTTTTGCCCACTGAAGCCCTGGTATATCTCTAGCAATTCCAAAATACTTTGCCTTGTACTAGGTGAGCCCTTGCAAAAAAGGATTGAGTCATCAGCAAACAAAAGGTGATTAACTGTTTGGCATCTCCGATTAACTTAAACTCCTTGAATTAATCTATTTTGCTCTGCCTTGTGTAGCAAGAAGGAAAGCCCTTCTGCACAAAAAAGAAATAGATATGGAGATAGGGGGTCACCCTGTCGGATGCCCCTATTTGGCCTAAATTAGCCAAAAGGTTGCCCTTCCACAACAATAGAGTAAGAAACAGTCGTTACCAATTCCTTAGTCCAGTTTATCCATTTAGCATCAAAGCCCAGCTTTTCCATGATGTACCATAAGAAGTGCCATTCAACCCTATCATAAGCCTTGCTCATATCTAGTTTAATAGCCATTTCATGATCTGCTCCACTTCTCTTATTTTTCAAATAGTGCATACATTCGTAGGCAATTATAATATTATCTGAAATGAGTCTACCTTTGAGAAAAACACTCTGATTTGGGCTTATGATTTTATTCATAATACCTTGTAGTCGATGCACCATAACTTTAGAAATAATTTTATACATAACTGAGGACAAACTAATCAGTCGTACCTGAGTCATGTCACTGGCATCTGGCACCTTTGGAATCAAACAAATTTGAGTATAGTTGAAGCTTTTTAGAATTCTGCCACTGTGAAAGAAACTTTGCACTGCCTTAAAAACGTCACCTCCAACTATATCCCAGAAAAAGTGAAAAAACTTAGCTGTAAACTCGTCATCACTAGGAGCACTCTGAGCATGAACACTGAATGTAGCTCTTTTAACCTCGTCCATAGTTACCGGCCTTTGGAGCCTACGATTCATGGAATCTGTAACCTTAGGCTCCAAATCCTCCAAATATGGATTCGGATCAACCGAACAAGAAGAAGTAAGAATATCGCAGAAGTAGTCTTCAGCTACCTTTGCAATATCCTTCGGTTTTGATGCAATCTCATTGTTCCTCCCATCTAATCTCCAAATTCTGTTCCTTCACACCCTTGATTGAAATTTCTGGTAAAAGAATCTGGTGTTCTGATCTCCTTCTTTTAGCCGTTTGACTCTAGATTTTTCTCTCCAATAGCTCTCTTCTTTCATATATGCTAGCTCCAACTTCTCTTCCAATCTGGTAATCTCCTCTCCCCCATTGATTCCAGCCACCCGCAGCTCCTCTAGGCTAGCTTGAAGGTCCTCAATTTCTTTCCGAGAGTTTGCTTTGTGAGTTATCTGCCATTGAACTAATCTATGTCTACATTCTTTCAACTTTTGGGCCAAGAAGAACATATCCGAGCCTACTACTTCCATTTTCCACACTTTGCTGACAATTCTTTTAACATCATCTTCTCCACACCAACGTTCCTGGTATTTAAAATGCCTTTTACTATGCCAGGATCGAGGTTCAGTTTCCATCAAGATAGGAGCATGATCCGAGCCTGATTCTGTGAGCCTGTGCACCACTGCATTCGGAAACTTCAGCTTCCATCCCATCCCTACTAAATAGCGGTCAAGCCTCTCCTTCACCAAATCCTCTCCTTGTCTTCGGTTTGTCCACGTGAAAGCCCCCCACCATTCCAATATCCACTAATTCGTTGCTATCAATAAAATTAATGAATGTTGCAATGGTAGTTGCTGATTTTTGGCCTCCACCCTCCTTTTTCGCTTGACTTATTATAGCATTAAAATCTCCCACTATTATCATTTTTTTCTTCCAGTTGTTGACTCATTGTTGTAAGCTCCTCAAACTGTAAGGCTCGAATTTGTTCCGAACAGCTCAAATGGACACTAATGAACGTCCATACCCCATTGTTTCCGAACTCCTTAACTTCAGCTGCTACAAAGAATTCTCCGCTGTTTATAATTTGAACATGGATGCTGTCCTTCCAAGCTAGCGCAAGTCCTCCTGCCATTCCTGACGGGTTAACAATATGCCAGTTTTCATAGCTGCATGCCCGGAGTTTTGCTTCCACCTCGAGATTGGTTCTTTGTTTCACTTATGAACACAATCTCGGGGGAGTAGGATTTACATATCCCTTTTAGGGTGTGAATTGTCAGGGGTCTCCCCAAACCACGATAATTCCAAACTATGGTTCTCATGGCGCCTTGGATGCCATTTGTAGGCTGGCACCCTCCACCCCCTGTTCAATTGCATTTTCATCCTCTGTTCTTGCTTTCTTTGTAGATCCTTCAACTATACCACTCATCAACCTTTTTTTGGATCCAGCTTTAGTCTCTAACCCTCCAGTACCTTGTCTTGCTAATTTTTTTCACTTCTTGCCTTCCTCTGTTGTGAGACATTGCCCAATAGTGAATTACATAGGTTGTCCTTCATCCTCCTTGGCATTGGACTGACCAGCTATGATAACCTCCATGCATTCTGTTCTAGAGTTGGCTGATTGAGGTGACTCAGGTGCTGCCTTGTTGCCAGTGTTTTGTGGTTTCAAACTTTGTTCCTCCTCGTGCATTGACATCCCTGCAAATTCCTCCAATAAGCAGTTTAAGACCGGCTTTTTCTTACGTTGAGTAGCCTTATTCTGATTCTGGGCTAAGTTGTTGAATGTTATTTCTCTTTTAGAGTTAATTCGTATTCCCACTTGGCTGGCTTTAACCCATTCGCCAATGTCATCCTCTTTTACCCTATCACTCTCTGTGTCCTTCAGCAGATCATGGCAGTTTTTCACCTCGTGCCCCAATTTTGCGCAATAGGTATAGAACTTTCCAAGTCTCTCATAGCGCAATGCCACCTCTACCTCCTTTTTATTAGGTCCTGCAATAATTAACTGATTCCTCACTTTCTTGGTAGCTTCAATATTGATCTTGGCCTTTACAATCCTAGTTTCTCTGCCTCTCATCTGAAATTTACCTACCTCCAACACTGTGCCCAGCCTCTCTCCCAATTTACGTCCAACTTCGAGGGTTTTAAACGATTCTGGCAAACTCCAAAATTGAACCCAAAGTGGAAAATTGGAAACAATCTCTTTATCACCGTTCTGATCTTCCTTCCATCTCTTGACATAGAGCACGTAATCCTTGAATAGCCATGGAGAACCACGTTAAACACGCAAGACATCCATCTCTTTATTAAAAAAGAATTGAAAGTGATTGTCCCCTTTGTCACTCACGCTAAATTCCTCCGGATTTCCCCATATAGCCTTTAAAGCATTCCCCATGGTTCCAACTGAGAAGGTTTTGGAAGCAAAGAGTCTGCCATAGAGACTATTGGAGAAAGCGTTAATACATTCTGATATGTCTGCCTCTTCCAGCAGAATCACATTTCTACCTCCTTTTCGGTTGTCTTCCTCGGTCCGATCTTCATCCCTCCTTGCCTCAGCCATGCAGATTACGTAGATTATCTTTGTCAAACTAGTAGTCAGAGATTTGTGTTGAAATTTAATTGACATTGACAGTGTAGCCTTGAGGGCAGCAAAGACTTTGTTAAAAACCCTAACAGAGCACTAGAAAACCCTAACAGAGTACTTCTAGGAAGATGTTAAATATAAAAAGAAAGAGCGCTTTATTTAGAGAAAGGAAGAGAAATGAGGAAAAAACTCTTTAATTTTGAAAAAAAAAAAACTTTAATTTCAATTACAATGAGAGAGTGATATGTGGTATATTTTGGTTGTAAAATTAGTAATATATAATAGATATAAATTAAAAAATAAAATATATATTAAGAAAAAATCATATGTGGTATCTTTAATTAATATTAAATAGTAACAAAGTGATCCCTAACTCTTAATATAAGGGTATTTTAAATGGGAAGTTCTATGGTATGAATAGAGTTAGACATTCAGAGGTATGGATCCGACGTGGACGGGACGCAGTTACGACGCGTGCACGGGAGCCCTATGTCGTTAAAGCAGGTGAGTTGATAGAAAGGCTGATAGTAGTAGGTGGGGAGCAGATCTCGTGTTTCGTTCCATGAAATGTTAACAATTTAATAAAATTGATTAAATATGTGGTGTGATTAAGCTTTATTGGATGATGGGCTGAATAAAATATTAAAAAGTTTTTTGATCCGTTGGTTGGATTTTGGAAGCCCATGACAATTAATTGCTGACAAAAAATGTTACAATATGAAAAAACAATCAATCACTGGTCCACTTTTAAGAATCTTTAATGTTAGGAGTCTCTTTTGAACACTTCAAGTAGGAGTCTCTCTTTATAGTTGGAAAAATTTAAAATGATCTTTAGATGAAATCGTAAATATATATTTTTTTACAAATAATACTTATAATTTGTGACCTCTTTTTTTGCATTTTTCATTTCTATTGGATTGGAAATGTTGCTATTTTTAGATATTTTTTAAGTATATTAATATATTTTTTAAAAAAATATAAATATTTTTTTATTATTCATATCATTTTCATT